>NC_143528.1:41937422-42184922 GCF_031878675.1 Megascapheus bottae
GCAATCTAAGAACAATTCTCCTTGTTACCCTGGGAAACAAAGCTCTCCTCATTTCTGTATTACTTGCAAATTTTGATGTTTCTCATTCTTCCATTGACATAACCAGTACATTCTTTTTGGGATACCCATGCACATTGTTATTTAATGTTCAAATCAAAATAAGCATCTTGATCTCCACCAGTCTCTGTCATTTCTTTTCTGGGCCCCTCGATGTTTGAAGACTGTCTAGCATGGCCCCAGGGCACCACAGCAGTTTCTGGATTTTTCTTAGGAGGGCTGTGGATGGCTGAGAACCCTAGCTGGACTTGTGAGGCAGAGGCAGCCACATTCTTATCCGGGACCAGGACTGAGACCGGCAAGGCTTCCAGGCAGGGACACCACAGGAGAGAGGCCTTGGGACACTTACAGACCCTGCAGGCCCATGGGCCAGGCAGAGCCTGCAGCCGGTGATGAGGACGGGAGTGACATATGGGGCAGGGGCTCAGCCAGGAGGGTTTCTTGCTGTCATCGCAGCTGCTCTGCTTGACGGGAAAGGAGGTCTCACTGCCAGTCCCTCGCAGCGGGGGGTGTGGGCCCACAGTGGACAGAGTGGGCTCGGGCACTGAGCCGGGCCCTGTTAACCCCCTGCAGGGCACTGGAGATTATAGAATTGATAGCTTGACTCCCTCACTCCCCGCCTCTTAGTCTGTGCCACTTCACACTTGATTTTTAAATGGAAAATGGCCTGAACATGCTTGCCAGGGTCAAGCCACTCCTCAAGGTGGCTGCACTCAGGGCTGGCAAGAGGACGCACAGAAAACAGAAGGGCAGCGGCCACCTTTGGCAAGACATTTATCTGAGGCGAAAAGCACAGAACACAACCAGAGGCCTTTTAGTTCTTTCTCTCACAGACTTAATACTAGACTCTAAGGATGATTTTTCCCTGCTTTTATAGTTCGTGTCTAGCAGGTTAACCTGGACAGTGGAGACTGCATTGGTGTTCCCCGTGGGTCAGACTAAGGGAACGCAGCTGGTTTGTAAAATCGCAGTAGCCACATCAGGGGAATTAGGCCGTTAGGTGGCAGCACACATTCCTTCAGGCATCAGATCTGCTCCCTCCATGGCCCCTCGCAGTGGCCCCATAGCCCGCCAGGGGACCAGAGCCTTGTACTGAGGTTCAGGAAGGCTCAAGTCTTGCAGACTTAGCTCAGACCTGAGTTCACTAGCCTGAGGGACGGTGCCAGGCCTCCCTTTGCCTGCCCCAAGCCCAAGAGAGTTTTCCGTGGAACTCTATTTCAAGGCACTGGTACCTGAGCACTTTCCGTCTTCCCAGAAGGACAGCCCAGGCTAACGTCATTGTGTATATGTGTTTGGGGAGGGGGTGGTTTCTTTGTTTTCATCTTAAAAAAAATTGTATAAAAACCTAAGAAGATGAACTTTACTTAGAAAAAGACCACAACAATGTTAAGTCCTAAAACCCAAAGGTTAAGTTCTAGGGTTGCTGAATTCTATCCCAACTTTTGTGTGTTTAAAAATGATTTTTATGTGAAAATGATAAAAACAGAGGGGTGGCAGTTGCATATGTCAGGCCAAGAGTACATTTCCTTTGGGATAATGCCACTCCTTTCCTTGCACTTGTTCTTAGGAAAAAAGTGAGAAACCCCCATTAGTATGTGTCTTAAAAGTGCTTATTGTTTGTGAATGCTAGATTCAAATTTGCTTTTAACAGTCTGTGTTCAATATTTGGGTCATTTCTTACATGATTAAATATATGTAAGGCAGAAAGAACAATCTTATTCCTAGACATACGTTGCTGTTACAACAATAACATTTTGTGATGCCAGAGGTCAAGTTCAGAACTCAACCACTGAGTCCAACACAGGTCTTGCCACTTCTCTCTTAACATTTGGATTATATTTCTTGGGGAAAAATAATTGAGTGGAAATCTGAAAACATTCGACACAAAGAACTAAGCATTTAAGAAGCAATATTTTAATCTATTTCTTCTTCTAAGAGGAGTGAATTACGGTCTCCATTTTTCTGCTTAGCTTCATGAGTACACAGAAATTTACATTTCCTGCTCACGTTTTTCATAATCTAGAGAGCATAAACTCGAGGCACTGCTTCACCAGGTAGCTCTTGTTCTTTTCTTTTTGTAATCTGTATTCAAGAATGGCATTTCTTTTCTTTGTAAGGATTTACTTGACCATGACAATTTTACATAGATGTGAGTAGGGGGCATAGAATGTGCCATGCTCAGAGTAGGAGAACAGACATCGCCCTGCCCTCAAGCCTCATCTCTGCATGGTAATATTTAAAAATCTTCTCTACTAGCTAGGCTGAATATGCAATGCATTCTCGCTAGCCACAGTTGCTCTGTAGTCCTCAAGAAACGAGAGGTGTTCATCCTGTCAAAACACATCGCCACGCTTCAGCGCTCTCCTTCCACCCTGCCAGACCCTCGGTTAGGAAACAGGAGTCGGAGATCTCTCTCGAGGGTCAGGGATTGGTTTCTTATATCAGCACCTGCACTTGTCGTTTCAGCCTGACTTTTTAAAAACCTGTTTGCTCTTTGGTTTGTGAGTGGGAATCAGCTGGTGCTGCCATTAAAGGGTGTATTTCATAGACTGAATTGGTCCAGATCCAGGCAAGGGAGAGCTGTTGTCTAGAAATGAGTTGCAAGTTGTCCCAAGGAAGTACTGGGCGTTGTCACAGGTGGGTGAGGCGGCACCCAGAGGGAGGTGCCAGGCAGTGGTGCCAGGCAGTGGTGCTTCAGGTCCCACTTCTGAATGGACTGGGAATGGGTGTCCAAGCTCCCAGAGCGTCTTGTCTAGCGAGCAGGACACTCTGCGGGGGTTTGCGGCCTGTGTTGAAGAAGGAGGGTAGAGAGAGCCTGGGGACAGGGGCTCTGCTGACCTCTGACCTCAGCAGTCTTCGGCCCCTGGGAAGTCCAGGAGAAAGCAGAGGACAGGGCCTTGGTAGGGCTGTGTGGAATTGGGCGAAGCTTCTGCGGCAGGGGTTGGAATGCAAATGCCTGACCACTGTTGTTTTTGTGGCTGAGGGCCTGTTTTGTATTTTCAGTTTATTTATGGTATGTGGAATATACACAGGGGCCATGAAGGCTCTAAAGCAGCCATAATAATTAATTTTTCTTCCCACTTCTTGTTTTAACGCTGTGCTTATAAGGGCTTTATCACATAGCGCTATCTGCCTGTTCATGTGTACAAGCTTCTATTGATTCTTTAAACAATTTTTTTCTGGAAATTGTCTTGATATATGCTAGGAGACAAACGTATCATCCTGAACTATCAGCCAGGTTTTGGAACCCCTTCTCATTACAGGGCACTTCTCTAGGTAATGCAAAACCCAGTGTTGTTTTGACAGTTCCATGATGGCAGGCATAGCTCTCTTTAAACCCCTGAGTTCCTATCTTCATGCATTCCTCGCTTGATAATTTATTCTTTTCTTTTTGCTACATGAATGGGATTCTTATATTTCTCTGGATGATAGTCATGGAGCTCATGCAAGCTATGTTTTTCATAAAATTATTTTATGCCTATTCCACTTAAGGATGCTTTTTTATTGCCAGAAAATTATAAGGGAAGAATTCCTACCACATTCAAATTATCTCCATGCTGTCTGTCACTGCTTACTGGCAGCGTCTCTTTCTTTGCACTCACACAAGACAAACAGACGGGCAAGCACACAAAAGACAAGACAGGCGAGCACACACTTGCACACACACACAAGACAGGCAGACAGGCTAGTACACACATACACACACACACAAGATAGACAGGTGAGCATACACGTGCATACACAAGACAGATAGATGGGCAAGCACACAAAAGACAGGCAAGCACAAACACACACACCATACAGGAGAGCACACACACACACACACACACACACACACACACAAGACAGGTGAGCACACACATGCACTCACACACAAAACTGACAGACAAACGAGCACAGACACACATTCATGCACATACACACGCACTCACACACAAGACAGATAGGCAAGCACACACATGCAGTCACACATAGTGAGCATACACATGCACTCACACAAGGTACATGCACACGAGAGACACAAAGACACGCATACACACAGTACAGATAGACAGATGGACAAGCATATTTACAAACATACACACAAAGACAGATATGCAGACACAAATGCACAGACTGACAGAAACACATGCACAAATATAAAGACAGACACACACGCACACACACACACACACACACACAGGGGATCACTGCTCAGCGTGAGAAGAGGGAAAGGTCCCCTCATTTCCATCTACTTAGACAAGCTGAAGGACATTGCTCTTCTGTGTGAGAGGGCCAGAGCCAGAGCTCACACATCTGTGCAGTCTAAAACGAGCATGGAATCAGAGTCATGAAGCACTTGAGGGGTCATGGGCAAATGAGAAATGGAAAATGCACGTATTTTCAAAAGTAATGTCTGTGAAATAGCAGACAGAAGGTCCCAGTCTGCGAGCTGTGCGCCATGTCCTGCTGGAGGCCTCTGAGGTCAGCGTGCCTCCCTCCGGGCCCCGCAGCCTCCAGAAGGCCCAGAGCTGGTTCCTTGTGCAAGGCTCCCAGGGAACTCTGCAGCTTCTGGACCACCTCTGCCAGACTGTGCGCGCTTCCCTGCCTGCCCTGGCACAGCATGGAATCTTCAGGGCTTGAGCAGTTGACCTGTCTGCAGGCCCTTCCTCCTGGAGTGAGAATGTCTATTGCCTTTGTAATCCCCCTGGAGTAACTTCAAGGCCAGCTTTCACATGCCTGAAATTGTTGCTCTTTATCCCTTAAAAAAAACAACAGAGAGACTGGACAACAGAATACAAGGAGCCATTGTATGAGAACCTGGCATGGGTCACTTAGCAGCAGTGTGTTCAGTCCTGACTTACACGAGCACTCACGGTTCAGGCAGAGTTCTTTGGCTTCCCCGGGGCCCGCTGGCCTCTGTGGAGGGACCTGTGTGATTGAGGAGCTGTCCAGGTACTGAAGGGAGAGTGCAGAGGAAGCAGAAAAGGCCCAGGGGATGGTGGGAAGCCAGCCCACCTTGGTCAGCTGAGATCACAGCTCCACACAGATTAATTTCAAGCAAATGCTTGAAAATAGAGTGTAACCGAAACATGGCTTAAGCAAGCTGTGCCATGGGGAGAGCAGGACATGCTGTGTGCAATGTAGACTGAAGTGAGCAGAACCCAGATCTGCGTGCCTGGAAGAAGCCCTGCCATGCAGCCCGTGGCTCAGGGCCAGCGCCTCTGGACTTGTGGATTCTGGGGAATTATTCATTTGTTATGTACTAAGACTAGAAGATCCTGAACGTTTACCCACACTCACCCACAGAGAAACGCACACAAGCACAACAGAAATACGTACCAATGCATGCACACATAAGTGTACACAGCTCTCACCCTGCTCACCACCCAGCTCCCTGCTCCGCCGCCTTCCTGCCTGGGACCGGCAGTTACACCTTCACTCAGGGTGATCCCTGGGGGAAGAATGTCCCTAAGGGATGCCTTGGAACCATTCTGCTTAGAGAACTTGAGCTTCCCAACACGGAAGGATGCATAACCTGACCAGCGATGTTTGTCTGCAGCCAGGCTGCCCGCTGCCCTGGAAGGCAGCAGAAGGCTGCAGGCTCAGGAGCAGCTCTGGCAGCTGTGTGTGGCATGGAGGGCTGAGGGAAAGGAGCTTGTTCTGGAGGCAGCAATATTTAGTCAAATCTGATGTCCTCTGGTCTCTTAACTGGTAAGATTATAGCCAAGGATCTTTATATTTGGAGAATATACAATCCCTTCTGGGGAAATCATATGCCATATTGTAGAGGCAGTTGCAAGAAAAACAATATGAACAGAATCATTCAAAACAGGTTAAAAGAAAAGGTATTTGATGAGTGGTGGCCTATTATTTAACAATGAAAGGTAATTATGCTAAAACTGAATTTGGAGAAAATTTCATTGGACAAAATACATTTGGGACAAGTTCCCATCTGACTTATCCCCGTAACATAATTTTGAGAGGAAGAAAAAAGATACATCCAATATTAATAAACTATTTCCAAGTGCACAGAAATACTTTTCTGAGGGGCTGCTTTTGGTTACTGGAAGCTCTTTCCATGGGCTTGACCTGTCAGAGGCAGGTCTGACATCACTGGCAGCCTGGCTGGCCCAGCCTGGGGATCAGGCTGGTAGGCTGGCCTGGCAGAGTCCTCACTGAAAGAGCTCCCTGGGCAGTCACCTCTAAGGCCTGGTGTCAGTGCTGTGGGGGTGAGGGGGGGAGAGAGGAGGACCGGAGAAGAACTTCCTGGCAGGTTCTGTCTTCCTCCCCCCTCTCCATGGAAGTGGAATGTCTGGGACAGCTTGAATTCACTTCTAAACATATTGATGAGAACTCTGCCCTAATTTAATAAAAGCGGGAGATGCTGGAAAGGCCAACGCTTTTCCAGTGTTTGAATGAAATATATATCATGTATCAAAATGGTAACACTTTAATAACTAAGGACATAGCAATACAAAGTTCTCTTCTGTACTACTAGTTGACATAATCCCTCGCATTCTCCCCACATATAATAGATGTGCAAGTCAGCCATAAAGGAATGTTCCTCTGCAGCCGAGGCCCCTGTGCTGCATTGGCTGCTGGTGACTGCTGGATATTCAATGTTCAGGACTTTCAACCTTAAGGGAGTTGCTTGCTGCTTTGTATGTTTTCTAAGTTACCAGACCCAAGTTATCTATGCTTATCAGATTGCTAGGAGACCATTTCTCATGCTAATGCTGCCACAACATTTTTCAGTGAATTAGATGCTTCAAAGCAATTTTCTTTTCAAACAGGCAGGTCTCTATCTATCTAGAAGTTGCATACAAATGTAAATGTACATGCACGTGTGGCCACTGGCAGAGGACACAAACCCGTGGATGGAAGAGTCTGCCTGAGGTTCCTGTGGACAGCGAGGCCTGGGGGTGGTGGTGGCTGGTGTGGGGGTGGGGCGTGTGTGGACGTGGCCAGCGCAGCTGGCACGCATGGCACAGAGCGGCAGGCCATGCTGGGTACTGGGCCCCTGTGCAGTGCAGCACGGTATCTTGGCACCACTTTTCCTGGAGTTGTTTCTCGCGTGCTGAATCCATTGGTCAGGAATCGAATCCCCATGTAATTACAAGCGATTGGAAGGTCTGTTGGGGGCATCTTCAGGAGCTGAGCCTGGCGGGGCGGGGCCCGGGCTGTGGACGGCACTGCCCTGTGGGTGGGCAGGTCACACACACAGCACTGGCTGCAGATGAGGGAGGGGGCCTGACACGATGGGACCTGCTGAGTTCCCAGTGCACGTGCAAGGCTCAACGTCTCTGGAAAGGAAGTCTGAGGTCTGAATTTTAAAGCAGTTTGATCACTGTGTGTCAGTAGATGGTTGTACGGTTTGAGAGTTGCTGGAGACCACAAGTATTGAGAGGGGGAAACTGGAAGTGCTTGCTTAAATCACGTCTGTATTGTTTTAAGTTGTGAGCATTTGGTATTTAATTGAGTTTATTTTATAAGTAACTAGGAAAAAGAATGGAAGGAAAGAAAGAAGGGAGAGATTGAGGGTTTGTGACTGTGTCGGGAAACACAGTGGAGACACGCTACATGGAGGCGTTTTCACTTCAGGCTCCCTGATCAGGTCTGACCACCCGTGCGGGCATGGGAGCCCCTCCCAGAGGCCCACAGGAGGCCTGTGTGTTGGGCTAGCTTCACGGCTGGCCCTGCAGTCAGAGCTCCCTCCAGCCCTCCCCAGAGCGCGCCCTGCAGGGTCAAGGCTGGCTGCAGCCAGGTGCAGTCGTGAGGCTCGCATCTGACTGTCCCTTACTGTAGCTTCACGAGGTCCCCGGGCAGGAAGCAGTGGAAGGGAGGCACAGGACGGTTGCTCGGCAAGCCTTCGGGGCAGAAGCACAGGGTGGGTTTTACCTACAGGGGGCAGGGTGGCCTTGCCCCTCCTTTAAAGCCGGCACCACTTCTTTTTGGTAGGTGACCACAGCCCAAGTGGGTTCATCTTGGTTTATTTTGCATGCCTTGTTCTGACAAAGGTCAGCAGAAGATCACAGCAGAGCTGTGCAGTTGGGGAGCAGGCCCTGAGGGCAGGTGGAGTCCACAGCTGGGGTCACTGCCCTCCAGTGCCCACCAACCTGGGGGGTGGCAGACCACTGCTCCCTCGTGGGGCCGGGGCTTCTGTACTTATCCCACAATGCATTGTGAGTCTCATCCTGCCCATGGGCCTCCTTCTATTTTCTGCCACATGAAACTCTCCTATGCCCCAGGCCTGATGATCCGTGTATTTTTAAATATTTACAAAATTTTAATGAGGAGTAAACAGGGTGGGGAGTTACTTGCATTGTCTTAGAATTTATCTGGCCAGCTACAGATTTCACTGGAGATATATATATATATATAATATATACACATATATATATACATATATAATAATATATGAAATTTGGCAAAACTTATTAGAGTTAATTCTAGGGCTACTAAACAGTCACATGTCCCTCATATTTGTCATGTAATGGAAGGCAAAAATGTGTCTTCTATTGAGAAATAAAGAACACTGGATTCAGAGTTCAAATGGATTAAATAGCTTTGATAGTAAGAATTCAGGATGAGGAGGCTGTAGACCAAGTAACCATGAAACCATGGAGAAGAAATACAGTGTACTATTTTCTGCCTCAGAGAATTTTAACAGGTGTATCATATAAATTTCTACGGTCAATGTGTTCTTGTTGTTGATGATGTACAGAGGAGTTATAGTTACGTAGTAAGATAATGAGTACAGTTCTTGTCAGTGTTACCATCTCCGGTTTTCTCCTGCTCCCCCCCAACTCCTTCACTCCCCCCCCCAAAGTTGTAAAGTTCATTTCCAACATACTGTCTTGTGAGTATTGCTGTTTTACTGGTTTACCCTTTGTCCTTTGTCTCACTAATTTTTTGTTTCCCTTCCCTTCCCCAAACCAGATAAATGTATATATGTCACAGGGCACCAAAATCACAAACAGTGACACCAGGGGAGATACCAAGGGGGTGGGGAAAGAAAGAAAAGAATTACTTCACACAGTGCATTAAACAAAACAAAATAAAACAACAAAAACCCTCTTGTTTCCATTTCTTGTTGGCATTCATTTCAATTAGCATCCTCTTGTAAGGCCATAGGTACATAGTTATGAAGCTATGGTGATCCTCTGCTAGGAGAATCCTAGACCTATACTAATTACTACAAATGAAGGAAACCATGGAGCCTGTGTTTCTTTGGGTCTGACTTAATGTGTTCTTTGAAAAACTAATTTGTTTTCTGTGGTCAAGGTGATGGATGATGTGGAAAATGTTCATAGCCAGGGATCTTAGTAACTGATATTAACTGGAAAATGACAAAATCAGAATCTGTACGCTTTCTCAGATGAGGTGATTGTCACCACGCGTGTGAGTCACCGCGGTGTAACATAGACAGTAAGAATAGCGGTGCATGCAGGCGGGATTTTAATAGCCACAGAGAAAGCAAGGAGGAGGTGTTTCTAAGCTCTGTAGTGGAAAATGAAGATGCCTTAGATTATATGTGTGGTTTGGCTGTAGAGAAACCATAGTGTATGATGCTAAACCACCAACGGGCATTCTTTAATCTAAAATTGTCCACATTTTACACGGTTTCAAATAAAACTGTGATGTCTATTTGAAGACTATCTCTTAGCTGCTCATGTTTTTGAGACTTTAAATAATTGGTGTTGCTGAGTTGTCAGCTGAGCCCGAGAAAGGCCCCAGGAAGGCAGGAATGAGATCTGGAGGCAGGAGGCGGCCGTGTCTGTATTATGTGTAGGTTTGTTGGTTGGTTTTCTTTTTGTGTGCCATGGGGTTGAACTTGGGGCCACACACCTGCCTTAGCGTCAGTGGGGGATTTTTATCTTGATTTTTCTCAGGCATTCCTGGGGCTTGAACTTAGATCCTGAGCACTGTCCTTGGGCTTTCCTCAAGGCTAGAGCTCTGCCACCTGAGCCACCGCACCACTTTCAGCGTTTTCTGTGTATGTGGTAACTGAGGAATCGAACCCAGGTCTTTGTGCATGCTAGGCAAGCACTCTACCACTAGGCCACACTCTTAGCCTCTTGATTGTTGTAACAATAAAAAGTCAAGTTTTTGTAGGTATGACTCTGGGTCACTTCCTGCCGAGAGAACTGGTAAGATTCACTAGGAGAAGCCAACATCTCTGTGCTGGTCCTTCAGAAGACACATGCTTTCGTGACAGCTGTCCTCTGACTTGTGTTTCTATTGCAGTGGTCCCGATGCCCATCTCTGTGAAGAGCTGAGGCTCGGCGAGTGGTGGGGGTGTGTGTGTGGGGGGTTCTCCAGGAAGCTCTCCTCTCATCCCCACTCTCTACCGTCCCTGGCCTGCACAGCCCGCATCTCATCACCAAACCCTCTCATCCACTAGACCCAGTTTCCTGGCTGTCTCCTCCTGCGGAGTCAATTAGATTTAATTGCTCCTTCCCCTGCCTTACCTTCTGCTCCCGGGAGACAGTCGGTCTGTTTTTTTGGTGTGGTTTAGCTATCTTTGATAAAATAACGACCACAAGGTGAAGAGGGAAGTCAGAATCCACTTTTTAATTATCGGTCCTCTCGTGGGACACAGGGTGATTCAAACTCCTGGACAAGTCCCTCCAAAGATCAGGTCTGCAGAAGGCTCCTCTGTGAGAGGGCATGCATGGTGTACATGCATATATACATGGATGGATGCATGGGATCACCGAGTTAAGGACTGAACCCTTGTCCATCTGTGTACTGGGCAAGTACTGGATTTCACTGATACTCTCAGATAAGATAAGCAAAATTTGTACAGTTGCTAGTTTGTAACTTTACAAAAAAAAGTATTACTGTTTCCTTTTAAAAAATAGATAAGGCAAAAATAGTACAGTGATTTGTAGAGGAGCACAATTAAAATAAAATGTAGTACAGATTGAAATTGCCTTACTTTGAAATCATCCCTTTTGTATTTTCACAACTGCTTCCAGTTGTGAGTAGATAGATCTGAGTGTAGTTTTAATTTATGGCAAAGTTGAAGTTAGAATTAAAGTCAGAATTCTGTGATTCAGTTTTTCTCGTCTTCCTGGGGACTTTGATCGGAGAGCTGTGGCTGCCTCCTGCTTGAGTGTTTCCTGGGTAATAAACCCCACATCCTTAGGCTTGCTCACTTTGAGGAATCTGGAGGGGAGGGGAGGACGCCCCCCTCACGGCCTCCCCATGCCTGGGCCCCACCACGTGGGGCTCTACCCACTGTTCCCCGAATCCCAGAGTCGCCTGGTGCAGCTGAAGCTTTTCCTTTCTGGCAAATCTAGGGGCAGGGGATATGTGGTCCCCAGTCCAGCTGGATCTGTCACCCAGTCGGTGGCTCTGTGGAATGAAGTCAGGACACTCTCTAGAAGTGTCTGTGGCGCTGGCCGGGCAGGGCTGCCTTCCACAGCCCTCTGGCCCAGTGCAGAGCTGGCGTGAAGAATGACAGGGCCACCACTCGGCCTTGAGAAACGCGCCCAGCCAGGCTCTCCGTGGCTCGTGCCCACAGTCCCGGCAACCTTGCAAGCCGGCGCAGAAAACCCCCAGCAGCCTGTGTCAGTGGAGGGTCACTGACTGTGCTGGTGTGCGCCTTTTGGCGAGGTTGGGAAGCTGAGAAGAGGGGAGCCATCCAACCCTCGGAAAGCAGCGAGTGGACCTTACCTCAAAAGTCAACACCCCAAAGCCAAGCTGGAGCTGTGGCCCAGTGTGAGAGCACCTGGAGAGCAATTAGGGGGCCTTCAGCTCAACCCCCATGCCACTAAGATAAAAAGTATAGTGGGAAATACACATAATGCTTCTCCTGTTTGTTATTATTCAGTCATCTATTAGCAGATGCCCCTGAGATAATTCTTGACCCGTCCAACAGTAGAATGATAGATGCTGAGCACGTGTTCTATTCCATTCTGCCAAATATTTTAACATTTATCTGATGGCAACAAGTCAGTGAGTGCAGGCACACACACACACACACACACACACACACACACACACACACTTTAGATCCTGGTGCTCCTATTTTATCTGTCACAGAAGTTCAGCGATTCTAAGCACTATCTTTCAAAGACACTTGACCATGAAGAATTGGTGTGGGCATCCTAGGTCTTCCCTACAATGTGCCACCTGCACCTGTGCTCTGTGGTTCTGTACCTGACCTGATTTGATCTTTCTAATTCTTCTACAGTTCACACTTAAACTCCCTTGTTGATACTGTGGTTATAGTCTTGAAATAATAAAAACAAATGACATTCTAGTCTAGTTTAGAATATCTGGAACTTTACTGAAAGGTTTGTCTTGGAAGTGTCTGCGTGAACAGCGAGTTTTGCCTCTGTTTCTGTGTTACACAGGGACTGACTGTTGCACAGGGCCTTCCTGCAGCTCTTGGTCCTTCACAGATGATTAATTCCCCACCTTGTATTCTGTTTAACTCTGTAGTGAAGTATTTTTTACCTAGAGATATTTTATTCTCTCCAAGTACTAAATACTGGAAAGCGCCACATGCGTCAAAGGCACCTGCTGTAAGTAAAATCCCGAGCAGAGCGCCATGATGGCGGCAGCCGACCACTGTGTTTGTCACTGGGTTTCCACTTCTCTCCCCACTCCTGTGAGGCCGGGCTCAGTGGTGCTGGTTCCCCACTGCTCCTGACCTGAGGTGTCGCTTCTCTTCACGTCTGAGAGATCTGCCCTCAACAACTATTCCAACCAACTCGGGAAAGCCGTGTGGATGCTGTCCTGCAGTTTTAACATTGCTCGCTTTCCAGTTGCTATCTGCTGACATGGAGTGGGGTAGGAAGGGAAAAGAAAGGGTGAAAAGAAGGGAAGGGAACAAAAGGAAAGAAGAAATGTCGGGTTAGAAATTCCATGGAAATGTGTATGAGAAAACTGAGATTTCCTTTATTCTCTCACTCTCTCCTTTTTTCTTTTGGTAAAAAATTATGAATAATTTTGGCCTAGTGGTAGAGTGCTTGCCTAGCATGCATGAAGACCTGGGTTCAATTCCTCGGTACCACAAACATAGAAAAAAGCCAGAAGTGGTGCTGAGGCTCAAGTGGTAGAGCTCTAGTCTTGAGAAAGTCCAAGGATAGTTCTTAGGCCCTAAGTTCAAGTCCAGGACTGGCAAAAAAAATTCTGAATAATTTTCTACTCCTCTCTTTTACTGTGTTCTTAGTAATAAATCTGAATGTTAGCCTTCACAATTTCAAACTTCTGTCTACATGGAATGCATCCTGCATCAGTCAGGCCCTGGGTGATATTTAAGGTTAGAATATCAAATTAGCATGTAGAATGTCCAGCAGGTCTGTGAAAGGTCACCTGAAGAAATATCTAGCAAAATGTTGGCACAAAATAAAAACACTATTTGATGTAATCTACTTTCCACCACTTTATTATATAACTAATTTACATTTTAACTTTTGTTGAAATTAAATATATAAATTATGCTCTGAATTTCAGAACCAGTAATGATGTGAAACTCCCTTCTTTAATAACTCTGTGTGGTGGTGTATACCACACTGACATAGCAGGCTTAGATCTAATGGGTGTGTTTCTAGGCCACCCTAAGAAATCAGTCCTTCCATCAATCAATCAATCAATCAATACATTTATATATTCCCATGACTTGAACTAGAAAGAAGTTGAGCATATTACAGGGTGTATCAGTCATCTTAGATATGGCAGGTAGAATAGGAGGATTGAGGTCCAAGGAGATAGCTGGGCAATTTAAAGACGCTGTCTCACAATAGCCAATGGATAAAAGGCCTGGAGGCATGGCCTAGTAGTAGAGCTTGAGCCTGACAAGTGCATGGTCTTGAGGTCAATACCAGTAATGGTAACAATAATAACAATAATAATAAGTGTGGAAGTGATAATTAATATAGTATACGTATCCTCAGTTGTGTCAAATATTAGGTAAAATGGAAGGGAAAGTTCGATAAATGTCATGGACTGGATATGCCCTGATAGCAGGTTGGTAAGAAGTTTGTAGCCTGTCGTTGAGTGGAAGTCAGCAGACGGTTGCGCTGAGCCGTGCTACTTTTGTGAGTTGATGGGAAGATGTCCCACGCTGCCCGGTCCTGGCTGTGTGCAGCGGGTCAGTTCTCCCTATCCACCCAACAGCAGAGACCAGGGCCTCAGTCCTCCAGTCCCAGAGGCTGCCTGCTGCCGCTGATGGCCTGGGAGTCCGGCAGGGGCAAGGCCCGGAGTCTGAACCGGTCTGTCCGTGGTAAATGCTGCTGCAGCATTTGACACCCTGGCTCCAGGCCTGTGGCCCAAATTTCCCTTGGTGCTCGCAGTGAAAGCGGGGTGTTAGTACAAGATCTGTGTGTGGAGCCAGGAGTCTGTCGCACGCCTGGCATCCTCGATTCTCAGAGGGTGGGGATCTGTAAGACTAGACTTTGAAGCCAGCCCAGGCAGAAAAGTTCACCAGACTCCTTCTCCAAATTCACCATGCAAAGCAAAGATGGAAGCATGGTTCAGTGGTAGAGCACCAGATCAGCCAGCAGAAGGCCCGGACGTCAAACACCAGTAGCAAGTGTGACGCTGGGTGAACCAAAGTGAATCATTCTTGCTTTAATTTGTTTCTTTCTGGTATTTTGTGACAGTGAGGAAAACATGGTGATTAAAAAAAAATCAGAGTAAAACCAATGAATATCCATGCATAAGAAATATCATTAAATTTGGGCCGGGAGTTTGGCCTAGTGGTTAAAGTGCTTGCCTAGCATGCGCAAAGACCCGGGTTCTATTCCTTCGTACCACATACATACAAAAAAGCTGGAAGTGGTGCTGAGGCTCAAGTGGTAGAGCTCTAGCCTTGAGAAAGTCCAAGGACAGTGCTCAGGCCCTGAGCTCAAGCCCAGGACTGGCAAAAAAAAAAAAAAAAAAAAAAGAAATATCATTAAATTAATGCAGGTTGAAAAAACTCTGTTACCCTCAAAATTTGGCATTTGAAATTTCCCCTGAGCCCCAAACTTCTGAGCGCGGACATGACTGGTTCTGTCCGTGAAACCTTGCTGTCCGTCGTGGTGCTGGACTGGCATCGTGCTGCCAGCCAGGCCTGTGATCGCAGCCTGTGCAAGTGCAGCATGGGGAGAGCTGGGCCAGGCTGCCTCAGCCCCCCAGACCCCCGCGGCTCAGCTCTCCACCGTTAAGCCACGTGCCAGCCCTGCTTCTCCCTTAGTGCGCCGTGCGCGCCTTGGCGTGTGCGCCTTGGCGTGTGTGCAGTGAGGTTGCAGGTGAGCACGCATTTCTCCTGGATCCCAACAAGCCCTAAGGAGTGTCCCCTTTGTGACATTTCCTTCCTCCGCCTTTGCAAAGTGCCTCAGCCTTCTCTGTACCCTGAGAACCCTCTGTCCTGGCTTTGAAGGGCTCCTCCCTTCCATCCTCAGCCATTCATTTCCTTCCTTTGCCCTAACAGCTGTATGCCAGGCCTTGAGCCGAGCGCACGTCATTGGCTCTTGGACTGAAATGGGTAGCTAGCAGGTGACACATTCCTGGTAAGACACTGCTAATTCATGTGTCTTCCCAGCCACTTCGGTGTTGTCTGGCAACCGTGGGGCATGTCCGTGGAAGACAGCTTGGTCTTCAGGACCAGATAACTACCCACACATCTGAGAAAGTCTATATTTGCTTGTTAAATGATTTAATAATCTTTGAGGAAATACATTTTAAAGCCACCTTCTAACATTCAAAATATTAATGAAAACACAGCAAATAACTTACAAAGATTTGCATTCATTCAGATGTATTCTAAACATTTATTTTTAAAGAAAAGGACTTAAAATATGTCCAGAATTATATTTACTATGCCTGGCTCATTAAACTGCCTTTGCTTTTAAAGACAAACATGGTGACAGGCTGATGAAAATTGGTAAATTATTTGTGTGAGTGAATCTGTGTTGCTGTATAATTTTCCCATTGGTTTTTGGGCTAAGACCAACTAGTCTGGCATCTAAGTTCCCAGAGGAATATTAAATGTGGTTAACTGCACATCCAATTATCTTTCCATCAACCCCATGGAGGGCCTCTAGGATGGAAATCTTTCCTATTATCTAAAACCCAGCTTGGACTCACTTCTCATTGCCTTTCCCATAGGGTCCAATAAGAGCGTGCTCTGCTTTCCATTGCCTTGCTAAGGTATGGTAACTTGCAGGCATGCATGCTGGAAGCTTTCCCTTCTGACTTGTTTCCTTTCTCTTTTTTCCTGGCTGTTTATGAGGTTTATATAATATTCCATTGCTCAGTTAAGGAGTTGTTATTCACATCTCTCCCCCTCCAATTTCTTCCCCAGTATGATAAAACTAGGCATCCAGTAAGCACTTTTTGAACTTAAGTGAATTGTTTAAAACGCTACATAGTGAATTATCATAAAATATTATCATCAGTGAGATGTCATCTGAAAATCTGCCTTCTTCATTTTTCCCCAGTTCATTTTTTGAAGTGGAAATAACTTCACTTGTAAAGAGATTTGAGGCCCTGAGTTAGTCACTTGCTGCCTTAAGTATGTGTGACCCACATGGGAAGTGGCGGGTGTCATCTGCAGGGTAGGTAACACAGATGCTTCTCCTTTATAGAATGAGATGGGGCAAGAGTTTAAAAATGTGGAGAACAGACAATCCCAGTCTATTCTGTATGTGATGTGTTCTCTATCAACTCAGGGTGCAAGGCTCCCTTCCCTCCTGGCTTGAAGGTAGAGGGGTGCGGGCTGCTCTGGTGGGAGGAGAGGACTTTCCTGGTCCAGGCGGGGTTGACATGAAGAACTTTGAAAGAGAGTTGAAGGAGGGAGATGCATCGAGTATCCTCCTCTTGAAGGACAGCGGCTTTCATCAGCATGAAGCCTGGTGGCGAGGAGGGGTCCTGGGGCAGAGGGGACAGCTCGAAGGGAAGGACCCAGGCTATCACACAGGCTGTCGCAAATGTAGGAGGGGGGAACATGGCTTTAAGCAACACAGAAGCCGACATGATTCTATTTTACGAGTTTATGTTTTCTATTTGGAAATACCGGGGCGTCATCTCAGGATCCTGTGCTTGCTGAGTTGTTCTACCACTTAAGCCATGCTTCTAGCTTTTCTACCTCTTGCAGAGAGGCTCCCATTTCTGACTGGCTGGACGTCGTGCCGTCTCCGTTTGTGCTTGTTGTCTGGCTGCTTTTACTGGTTGAGATGAGGTCTACTGAGCGTGAACACGTAGGCGGCAGCCTGCTGTCATCCGCCTGGTCTTTGCTTCTTCACCAGTGGAGAGGGTTATCCATGTGAGCCATCAGGGCCTGGTTCTTCACTTCTGTTTGCACCCCAACAGGAGAGTTCACACTTGGTCCCAGATGCTTGGTTGTGAAGGAGATATTCAGAGCTTTATTTCAGCTCGCAGACAGCTGTCTCATGGAGCCCAGATAGACTCCATCTTGGGTAGACATAGAACACTGAACCAAGAGGAAAGACAGGGCGTTCAAAACCATAGAGTTCTGGGATTTAAAATACAAAGATGTGCACTGAGAAAATCCCTTTAAATGCCTACCCTAAACAGAGGCATTGCTAAAGACCGTACTTTTGTTCATTTGTCTGGTTCATGAGCTAGGTGGGGAAGGACCATGCTTGCCAATGATTTGCTGTAGGCAGGGTCTGAGTCCAGGAAGCGTTTGTTTCCACAGCTTATCTCTAAGGTACCTGGGCACCATGCCGGGATTTAGAAACCATGGCTGGGGAGTCACAGAAAGCAAACTTCATCTACTACTCAAGGCATCCGGTTCTAGGCACAAACCCAGGTTTCCATTTAAATCAGTAGCATTCCAGGATCATTTTCTAGGTTACATAAGAAAAGCACTGTTAATTCTTCCACATCTGGAAGGTAAGCCAACTTCTCCAAAGGTCCTAGGTACATGCTATTACAAAGTCCATACTGAAAGTCTTCTCTCCATGACCTGAAGTTCTTTCACAGTTTTGCAACATGGGTGACAGAAAAGTGCTCGTTATCATATGTGGATTTATTGTGTCTGGGATATCAAAAATTCCTCTCATGGACAATCATTCCTTCTTTTGGTCAGCAAAACCCATCGTTTTCCACAAAAATACAAGTAAAACCACTAAACCCAATGCTCATTTGGAATTTATGAACTTCCAGGAAAACAATTTTGCCAAATGACTGAAGTACTTTCAGGTGTAAAATTAAACAAAAATGAATCCAGGATGGCACATTTGGTGTTGTTACCATTCTCATAGTATCGTTTGACTGTGAGAACCACTCTATTTTGTCCAAGCTACAGTTGACTTCACATTGACTCACATAAGCTCCCCAGAAGATTCAGAACAAGATGAATTACTTTAGCTTCTCACATATAATTGAAACTTTCACCCCGCTAGAATATGGAGAATAGGTTAAGGATTTGGGTGTTATGTACAAACCAATGCAGAAAAATCCTCTTTCCACCATTCTAAAAAACAGTAGTTTAAGTTGATATTTTTAGAAAATGCCTTGGCTTCTTTCCACATGGGGCAGAATATTTAATTTGCAGAATTTCTGTTCCCTGGAATGCTAATTGTCTTTCTGCTCTATACTCTTAAGAATAGAGAACATAACGTGAAATTATCTTCAATTTGTTTGATCTAAACTTGGTAAAATTGTAAAAGAGTAGTATGTCAAAAATTATTAATCCAATACTTACTTCTTTGTTCACCGGGGCCAATGCTTAGATCTCTACTTCTGTGCAGTTTGAGGTACCGTATGTCTTCAAAGGAATGGCCTCTGCCCTGGCCCCCACTTCAAAGAGTTCATCTCCCTAATCCAAAAATAATGCCTCTGGCTTGCTAACTCCCATTATCTTCCACTGAAAAAGATATCATCAGTCTCATACTTTCAGCAGTGGTAGCTGCTTAGAGGAAGCCAGAATAATGTGAAATCTCATATAAAGTTTATTATTCACACGGAGCTGGGATTGGATAGAAAGTATGCACAGAACCTTCTCTATGGCAGCCTAATCCATTGGCAGCTAGCAGCTGCTTCTTATAAATTTAAATTAAAAAGTAGACATTGATTTTTTTAAAATCAGCATCTGATATTTTGACATGCCACAGGGACATGAGGAATATTAGCGTGGGTTCAAACTTAATATTTTAAAATGCTCAGGGCCATTCAGTGATGGATCTATCTTGTATTTTATTGGTTTTGTTTGTTTTCCTCCAGGCAATTATTTCAAGTAGAGATTGAAACTTAATAATTTAATAAAATTAATTCTCATCCAGATAAGTGAGTGTGTATATTAAGAAGCCACTGAATATACGTTGCGACAACTCATAAATGGTATTACAGAACCAGAGTATTGTGTGCTTTCTATTTATATATATTTTATTTCTATATTTGAACAAATTACATATATGAGTCATTAAATTGTCTAACTATGGTTGTAGAAAAAAGAGAGTCACAGGAGGAATCCTTTATTTGTATAATAAACAGTCGGGGGAAAAAATACTGTCTCTGTACACTAGCTCATCTCATAGAACATGATTGGCACATTATGGTAATTAATCAATCAATCACAGAGTGATGTAGAGCCATGATCATATGATGATTATACATTGCTTGTCCTGCATGACTGACCTACATTTTGCTGATGGTGCAGATGGCATTAACTGTCAGAGGTCTGCCGGAAGAAGCGTTTAGACAGAAATGGAGACCCGGGTGGGTTGGCAGGGGTGAATTAGCCCAAAGGCAACTCACACCTACTTCACATGTATGAAGCATCTGGACCTCGTAATGGAAACCTGCCTCCATTTTCCAAAGAAACACAAGGTAACAGGTTAGAATTCATTATTCCCCATGAATCCGTGGACTGGTTTACCATTTAGGGCATGTTTCTTCTAATAATTGCTTTGAATTCTGGATCCAATCCTATGCTTGGCACCTTCCCTTTCCTCCAACAACTCTGTCCTTGGGAGGTAGCCTGGACTCCGGACGCACCCTCAGGCTGACAGTAACCTCAGAGTCTATCTTTAGAGACGTCTCCCCAATCTGTCACCATTTACTGCGCACGTACTGCCAGACACCAGAGAGAATCCAGTCTAGACATTTAAAATCACACCTTGCCCACAGTGTGGGGCTGAGAAGGATGATAAGCAGTATTTACTTTTATACATACCAAAGAAAGATCTTTTCTTCATGTTACTAAATGGTGCAATTTAGATACATTTTTTTGGCCTCATTTCCAAGAGCCCAGCGAGGGGCTGGGGCTGCGGGAGGCTGAGTTCAGCTGGAGGAAGCTCAGAGCCCAGCTCTGTCAGGGCATCTGTGCCTGGAACAAAGACGGGATTGAGGAGTGCAGAAGGGGCCCTTGAAAATGCAGGGCTGTCACGCAGGCAAAGGTGCCCACGCATTCTTCCTTTCTGAAATGTAGGTCAACCACTTTTAGTCGTCGTTTTGTGTGGATATATGGGCTTACATATGTAAATCAAGGTAGCTGCAATTTAAATCTCAGCAAGTTAAAGAACAGACACTAGAGAGAAGTAAACATTTGATGGAGCATGAAGATAAGTCCAACAGCTCAGGTTCACATAGAAGACATTATTATTATTATTATTATTATTATTATTATTATTATAAAATCAGGTTCTCTATGTAAAAGCAGTCCTTTGCTTGAGCCTCTTTTCCTCAATTTAAGTATAAACACCAAATAAACTCAGCGATGATCACATCATGTCAGGACTGGAGACAGTCAAGGCAGGTGTGTGAGTACAGTATGCCAGGGTGGCGACTGAAAGCTGCTCTGCTCCCTTCTGCAAGATGGTGGCATGTTACCTGTCAGACAACTTATTTACCTGTCTGCCGTGTTATTTTACTGGGGAAACCACTTAAAAACGCAGGCCCTGTACCATGTCTGTGTCAGTCAGTGGAGCCTTCACCAGGATGGCAGGGTCCTCATCTAGTATTTAAACGTTGTCATTGCATTTTCTACGTGGATTGGGTTATTTATCCTTGGAGAACATTTTCACATATATTTTGCATATGCTATTTTACTGTAATGCTTATTAGCAGAATAACTGTTTCAAAACACAATTCATATGCTCCTTAGTTGAAAATAATTCTGGCTCCATTCATTGTTAGAGACAGAGAATATGTACTGGACCTTTTGATTCAGAAAAATATCTAATGCTCTTAATAAAAGTGGGCATGATCTTGAGTTTAGCTGGTTTGGTTTGGGAATGCTAAAAAAGACGGGGGTTTAAAGAAAGCAGTGATTTCAACCTTGTGGACAGGAAAACTTTCAAAACCAGACTGACTCTTCCAAATCACGTATTATGCATCCAAATTATCTATCAAATTTAAAAGTCATATGGATATTGAAGTATGAGTAGATGACCAGAAGCTAAACGGTAAAGGAGCACACAAGTAGAAGGAATAGTTTGGAATATGGAGCAGAGGAGCTGGGAGCGGAGCCAGAAGAGGTGACACAGCGACAGATGAGATGTCAAAAGCCCCTTCGTGCAGTTAATATGTGTTAAACACACACATGGTGACATTTATTTCAGCGGCATCGTTTTACATCCTACATGTTCCTATAGCCCTTCCACGCAGAGACTATGGAAATGGTCGAGACGTCTGTCTTGTCTCTGTACTGTGTGATTCACGCACAGGACCCGCTGGCCAGTCTCCCCACGCCCAGGGCTCCAGGCAGGGGCCTGCACCTTGGCGCGGAAGGCTGACCTGCAGATTTAGCTCAACTTTTCTTTCATTAAGATGATCCATTCGCTTTCCTCGACTGTGCAAATCTCTCAGCTTTAGTCACGGAGTAAAGTTCTCTCCATCTGACTGACAACCATCCGCATCTCCTGGTTCTCACCTTGGGCTCCAAGAGAGAAGACACAGTGCGTGCCTGTGATAAGGACACGCGAATGTCAAGCTCTTTCTCTCCGCAGAGCAGTAGGGACTGTGCCCGCACACCAGCACCAGGCATTTCACCAAAAGAGGGGACATAGCCATCAGGAAGCATGCGCTGCTGTGACTGTGTGCACAGCTCCATAAGATATTGTGGGCCTTCTATTCTAGCTATTACACTTAGGCTATGATAATTCTTCCTCAGAATTAGCAGAGCTTCATTGATCCCACTACTACTTTCCCCAAATCAAACCCATTTTAACACAAAATGCATGGCAAATGTGGAAATGTGGAAATAAAGAAAAACAAAACTAATTCAGAATGACAGCCTGCCTATAAGGCCCTATGTTCATACATTCCTATCAATTTTCTATTTTTCCATTCATATAGCTGTTCTTAACATAAGACTCCCATTCCTGCTTATCAATGATGTATGCTATATGCGTGCATGTGTGTATATATCATTAGTAAGAATTTGGGAGCTAATGGGCTTTCTTACAGAGTTTCAGCTATGACCTAGAGGCAGAATAGACCCTTGAGAGATGCGGCTGGGTGCCAGGCTGTGGGGAGGCCGGCTGGGATTCCGGGCTCCACGGGCTCCTGTACATCTGCCCTAAGATCACTGCACTTTGAGTTCCTTGGCAAGCAACAGAGAAGCTGGCGGGGCCGGAGCATCGCGGTCACGGGCCATGCTCAAGTCTGTCTGCGTTTCCTCAGCAGGAAAACGGCTCCCTGGGAACCCGAGTGGCAGTGGGGAATGATTCGACCCGCTGGCACGGGGGAAGGTGGCCACGGGGCACCCTGGCTATGTTGTCCTGAGCGGGGAGTCCGGGATGCCCCTGGCTCCTCTAGACAAAGACCTCAGCTCCAGAGGGCCCTGCTCCACATGCACCAGCCCCCAGCCCAGCTCTGTGTCTCTCCGCTCTCTGATCCTGCCCTCTGGGGCACGCCTGGCAGTCACTTTTTGCCCACCTCCACATCGTGTCCCAGGGATGCTCCCCTGGGACCCTCCCTCTCCGTCACCCTGGAAAGGCCTGCCCCGCCTCTCCACTGCAGCCTCCTCCTTGGCCTCAGTATCCACCACTGCCAGCCACATCCCCTGCTGTCCGCTCTGACAGAACTCAGCAGAGAACACAGAGCAGGAGCCTTGAGTGGTCAAAGAGCCATATCCATAGTAGTTAAACCATAAAGCCCACTTTTTGTTTGTTAGAATAGAGCCTACAGCTTTTCCTTAAAAATGCGTCTTCTTGATTAAAGCTGAAGGGAGTGAACATAGTCAGCTCTTCTGAGAGGTGTCTGACTCTGAACCGGAGTTAGTGCGAATCCCGTTTCTCCCTTTCAGCACGAAGCTTGTTATCCGCTTGGCCTTGGGTAAGTTGCCCTGAGCTCCTGCATTCATGGCGGGCCTATATGTTATGAAGTGTTTTTGTATGTGTGTGGTTCTCGGGAGCAAATTAGTGTACGGCTAGCTCACAATAGGTATTTGATGCCTGATGGTTCTTGTTGTTACTGTTATTATTATGCTCGCTAACCTAGTGCGCCATTTGTTTCAACAACCCTGTGTCATTTTGCAAAGGCCCCCTTAACAAAATTGTTTCTTTCAAAGAGCACCAGAAGTCATACAGCATCTGACTTATATGGACAAACCAAGCTCAAAGAGGCATTCAAATTAGAAATCCAACACTTGGCATTCTTACCAATACATATTTTTATTTGCCCTTTCCACTTAACTCTCCTGTGTTTTCTTCTCTCCTGCCCATGCTCACATGCTAAGGATGTGTGTGCCGCTGCAGAGTGATGGCATCCACTGGGCCGATTCTTCCCAGCCCTGGTGTTGGAAGGCTTGGCTGTGGGTAAGAGTGAAGGGTTGGAGGTACTCGGGTTCTCAGGAATCTATTTTAAAGCAGGAAGGTGCAACCACGCCATGCTGAACTGGACCCATTATCTTCCAGTAGACACAGAGCCAGACCTAACAGGCTCTGAAGGACCAGGCGTCCCGGTGTTTCACACCAGAAATGAACCCTCTGGCTCTGGTTCCCTCCAACATGCTGATCTGACTCAAAACTGTGGTGAGCCAGCATGGAGATGACATGCAAAGGCATGTTTAGAGTGCAGCTTTTCAGAGGTATTGTGTACACCTCATCGAAATAGCCTGGAAGAGAGAAGGATGGACACCTGGCATTACGTATATCCATTCGTTAGATGTTTTCTCCTGAGACTTTAGGCTCCAGCAGCAGTAGTGAGAGCATCGCGATTTCGCAGTGTTCCTTGTCAGCTTGGCATGTGAAATCAAAAAATTATGATCCTCCATAGACCCTTGGTGAGTAAACACATTTTGGAAAGTCTCAGTTTCCCCCGTGGAAATACGATTCCATGGCAGCCACCTCCTGTGTCATCCAACGTTTTGTTTAGATGCTCAGTTAGCATGCTAGGTATGAAATACATTCAAAATTCTCAGGAATCATTCTTTAGCTTATTCAGCTGCTTAAAGAAATTGAATTTATATACAGAAATGTCTTGCATTTTCATCTTAAGAAAGATGGTTTGGAGGCGTGCACGTAGGAGAAATTTGTTATTTTAAAATGTAGAGATGAGTTAGTGTTTGTATTTACTTATTAGGTCATTGATTGACTATGAAGAGGTAGTGACTGGGTGTTCACACAGGCGAACCACTGGGAAAACAGCATCGAGTACACACCAATAGTGGTGGGGTGCTGTGTGGAACTCATTACTCAGGCAGAGAGATTAATGTGTACTGATCCATGGCTGGGACCTTGGAAACACTGACAATAAGAAAAAATATAACAGATGTTACGACACTGCTGAAAGGAAACTCAAAGCACATAATGAGCAATTATACATATATGAAAAGTGTATTAGAACAGCAAAAATCCATCAAACTTTAACCGTTTCTATCTGCAGATTACTCAAAGGATAATGCCATCGGTAGTGTTCAGTGAGAGATTTGGGAGTGGTGTGTGATGATAAATAACTCCAGATCTATTCGAGTTGAAGTGAGAATGGAAAAGTATTAAACAGGAACACCGAGTGAGCATATGAAGCAGAGCGGGACACATTAGATTCATTGGCAGGCAAAAGCAACATGTGCATCAAAATTATGTAATGAAGCCCACTAGCCAGTGACATAGTATAATGAAGAAATGAATAATCAAACAATAAATCACAGTATGAGCCAGTGATATAGCATATGATGAAATGAATAATCAAACAAAAAAGCACAGTATGAGCCAAGTAAATAGCTGAGCTCCCAAGAGCCACATTCCCAGCAGAAGATAGGACTCTGAGGGCCTTGGCAGAATGTGGTGGTGGAAGGGTGGAGGCAGACGGGTGTGGGGTGAGGGAGGGAAGGGCCCATCCAGCCGTGGAGGTGTGGTCAGCAGAGTACCTGGACTGGAAGCCAGGGTGAGGATGCAGACGGCTCTGGGGTGGAGACGCTCGGGAGGGCCTGGATCACTCCGCCATTTCCTTTGCTTTCCCCGTTGGGTTTCTGTCTGCATGGCAGTGTCTCTCTTGAGAGGGTCTTCAAGTGGCTGCTTGTTTGAATATGGTCACGGGCCATGGCCTGGCCAGGAAATGCGGCCCGTGGACATGGTAGCCTTGAAGCAGGAATGGAGGGTGGAAGCCAGAGCCTCCCTGGAGCATGGCTGTCCTCGTCCAGAGGCAAAGCAGTTTCCCCCACCTGAGCCCCTCCCGACATCACGTCCTCCACAGACCAGGCCCCGACGCCCAGCCAGGCCTTCTCCATCAGAAGCGGCCATGTCAGTGCTAGCTCTGACACCATACTTGAAACACGACATACTATTCGTAATGATATATATACACATACACATATACACATATGTATATACACACGTATGTATGTGCGTCTTTTTTTCCTAATGTTCAGGTTTTTAGTTTTAGTTGAAGACTGGTACTCTATTGCTTGGGTAATGCTCCAGTTTAACACACTCTTTCTCTCTTTCCCAATCTCTCTCTCTCTCTCTCTCTCTCTATATATATATACATATATATATATATGTATATATATATATATATAAATAGATTCTTTTAATTTTTTATTGTTGAGATAATATATAGAGGGGTTAGTTACATTCATACAGATAGTAGGTGAATTACTTCTCACATTGATACCCTTTTTCATGTTTTTGTTCCCATTTCCCTCCTCTCCCCTCCCAATCATCTTGTTTCTCTCCCTTCCCTTATTTCAAATAAATAAATTAACATATATGCAATATACCAGGTAACAAAGTCAGATACAGTAAAAAATAAGACTAAACTTTTTTTAAATGTTGAAGTCAACCTTCAAAACTACTGTCTTTCGTCTGAATGTATATATTTGATTGATTTCAAAATGAGAAGCCAAGAAATGCTCCCATGTGGCAGAGACAGACAAGAAGGAAGTGAATCCCTCCCATGTTGCAATGAAGTTATAATTCAGAACGACGGTAGGGAGTGAGGAGAGATCTTCCCGCCAGGATGGTGTTTGATCGCTTACAGCCAGGCTGTGTCTCCGTGGTGGTATGAGCTTGAAAGAGCAGGTATCCAGCAGAGTACTGACAAGCAGTCTGCTACACAGAGCCCCAGGCCGGGTGCTGGGGGAACCCTGAGAACATGGAAATCCTCCTGTGAGACGTACGAGAGGTAAGAAAAGTGTGTTGGGAGAGTCAATTAAATTGCCTGATGTCTGGTAGGAAGTGTGACATGGAGGTGTGTGAGAGCGAGTGTGTGTGTGTGTGTGTGTGTGTGTGTGTGTGTGTGTGTGTGTGTGTGAAAGATACAGACAGAGATCCCAAGACAAGGGTGCCATGGGAGAGCTCAGCTCTGACCTGCACATCTTCACGCATCTCGATGCCTTCTCATCATCAGCTTCAATCCTGTGTTAGGCCTGAGGTTGCTGTGTGGTCACTTAGCTACTCAAGCTTCACTCTGTTTATCCATTAAAAGTTCCTCAACAGCAACAAAATACCGTTTGGACATTCTGTGAGAATTAAGTGAGATAAAGCCATGCGTATTTCTCCAAACACTGTGGCTACATATGAATTACCTTACATAGGCCAGGGCCAGCGACTGTAAAGCACAGGAATTGCTTCCTCTGGGTGTGTGGTCAGTGTCATTCCTCTACAGAAAGTCCAGCAGCAGCCTTAGAAATGGTCGCGTGCGGCTGTGGATAAGGTGGAGTTTGGTAGACGCCACTCCTCGCGTCATGCTTGTCTGAGCAGCCTGATGTCGCAGCTCTTTGCTCAGCTCTTCCTCTGCCCGCACTTGGCTTCTCTCTCAAATGAGAACGAGACCGACCCAAGGCAGAACCAAGGCTCACGATTCCTGTGCCTCAGAGGAGCTGATCCCTGAGACAGCCAGATTTTAACCATGGGAGTGTATTTCCTCAAGAGAAAATATAACACACCAATTTCCCCTCGACCTCTTACTCACTGATTTTCTTGGACCCTTATTCACTCATTTAACCCCCGTTGGGTTTATTGTGTTCCTCTAGACCTATCAGAGCCTAGTTTAATGTTGAGCTTGGAGGAGCTCAGATCATAGCCTCACAATCAAAGTTGTGAGCAAGGCTTTTCTTCTCCATTACCTAAGGGAGTCCATAAAATTTTATGAAACTGTTGGTCACATATTCAGTCACCAGAATTCCATAGCTGTTGTGCTCACCCACTTTTGAAGATAATAAAGTCTATACGTATAAAACAATGGCAAGAAAGGAGGAAGCATTATTTTAAATGGATGTACTAAAACCGGATAGGTACCAAAATGCACTAAAAGCAAGAATTAAGATGAGATGCTAGCATGGATAGTAAAGGAAAAGGTATCATAAACATCATGAGGGTACAAGTGCACGCCCTTTCACAGATAGGATTCACAAAATGAGAGCGTCCATTTTGTCTCTTTTTCAAGAGGCTATAAGAAAATAGAGAACTTACGTTGAACATGTATGTGTGTATTCCAGTGCCAGATATGCCCATGTGTCCTATGTGTATGTATGTGTGTGTGTGTGTGTGTGCAAATGTGCAGCACAGAGCCATGCAGAGGTAGGTGGGATAATTTCAGAAAGACAGTATTCTTACTAGGGCTGTGTTCTCACTCCTTCCCACGCCTGTTGGCAGCACCCCCCTCCCCTCCCCAGCACCAGCATTGTTTAGAGAATAGACAAGGGAAGGAGTCTCGATGGCCAGGCCATGCATTGGCCCAGACACAGAGCAGGGAGCAGAAGTGCACGGTGGCTGGACAGGTCATGGCCAGCTGGGTCAGGACAATGTGGAGATGCATGTCCGTGAGGGCAGATCTGAGCTGCAGTCTCCATCACAGATCAGCCTGAGAAACATGGTTACTGAGTCCCAGAGAAAAGAGAGCTAAGCATTCCAAAGATAAATACCATAAACAAGCAAACGTGAGTCATGGAGGAGGGTCAGCGGACTTTCTACCCCAAAGGCATTTATTTATCCTACATAGACTGTTTGTACCTGTAGATGATTTAATTCTGAAGCAAGGAGTTCAAGAGACAAAAAGAAACTGAACAGTTCTCTCGCCTGTCTTTCCATACAAGGGGAGGCATGGTTCACCTAGTCTTAAAGAAATGTGAAGAGCGACAGGAAATCAAGTGAATCCTCTTCAAATGATCTCCAGAGTGAGACCCGGATGGAAAACGTGGCCAGCCCTCAAGGACTTACAGGAGCAGATTTGATCATCTCAGAAACCAAACACAGGCCAGGCAGCAGCGCTGAGGTCATGGCATCCCGGAGACCTGGGAGTTTTCTTGATGGCTTAGCAGTGAGGCTAAGATTACACGATGGTTTTGTGGGTCTTATTTCAGACCTATTATGACGTCCCACTCTTACAGTACAGACTTCATATGCCTCTCCTGCAGAGCCGTGGAGCTCACCCCAAATCACAGCCAGCCATCAGCCATGCACAGCCCCAAATGTTCTTTGTGCCCGTAGCAGTGACACAGAATAAGCCAGCAAAGCCGTCTGTGCTAATTTTATCATCCCTCCATTGGGAAGGTAATAACTAGACATCTAATAACAGAGGTCACATGCGCACCGGGAGTCCAAGTGCACCATTGAATCACGGGTTGGAATCCACCCATATCCATAAATTTAGTGATGTGTGTCTTCCATTCCTGGTCTCCTTGCTGGATCACTAACCATGCAGAGCTGATGAACACATGAAAGTATATCCCATCCGCGCTCACAAACTTTAACCATTTAGGAGATGAAGATACTAACTTTAAAGTGGAATATGCATTAGGAGAGTTCGCATTTGAATTCATTTGAAGTTTTATCAATCAGATAATCGTGAAAGTCCTCACAAAGAAACAGGAAGAGATGGTGGCTCTTTTAAGAGTAAGGACAGGTGGCAGAAAAGCCAGAGGCACTGGAGGTGGAGGTGGCCTGCCGTCCCGGTCCTCCAGCAGAAGGCCACACACGCAGACAGCATGTGACATTCAAACCAGGCCTTGCAGACCGAGCACATCTGGTGGCGGTTGCTCATTTAGTGGTTGATGATTGAAATGATCTTCTTGGCAGGGCATTGGAGATGGTGTCTGTAAAACCAACTGAAAAAGAGCACAAATCTGGAACACAGCTCTCGTGCCCGCACGAGGCAGGCCCTGAATTCAAAACCCAGTTCCATCAATAAAGAAGAGAGAGTCTCCACACAGGGAGTAAGAGACAAGGCAGAGCCAGCTCTGGGGTCTCACTGGGGAGGTGCTGGCATGCTGGGTGCACTCCCATCTAGGCACACTGCTGGAATCACTGCTAAGAAACACGGAAGGAACGATTTGCTTAAGGATGTAGGGTGTTTATTTACCGTTGAGAGATGCTCTCTACTCTCTTCCTGGCCAAACTGCCACCATGTAAGACAATTCTTTTCCTATCAGTCATTGGAGCTGTCCACCTGTCCCAAGACAAACCGTCTCCTAGAGCAGTAACTACCTTCTATGAAGTGTGCAAAAACGACCGTGGACAGGATGAAGGGAACAAGATGGAGTATTCCGACTAGAAAACAGGGTGTGTTTCCAAGGGCCTCCACTAGTATTTACAAGAATGGACACACTGTTCATCGTAAACAGACATCCGACACGAGATGAGGAAACATGGCTCATTTCCTCTTTCTTGAGGAATTCACAAACTACATATTTCCAAGCTCGAGGGGGCAAGGTCCAAGAAAGCCTCGCCTTCTCGGAGCTGGGCTCCGCCCGGAACCGGAGCCAGACCCTGGGCCTGGCCTGCTGGGCCCTTCCAGCCTGGCCTGGCACCTGACTGCCCCCAGTGTCCCCTTCAGAGCTAGGCTGCTGCTGCTCTCCTCTGACTTGGAATTACTCTTGAATTAGCACTTTTATTGAGCTAGAAATTTCCATGAGATTTTTCTGACCTAGATCAATTTTATGTTTCCATACTCTTGCTTGTAGGGTATGCCCCAAGTCAGAGATCTTCTTCCTCTTTCTGTCAGAAAGCCTGCATCCACCCCTCCAGGTCACAAAGGCACGGGGAATATTCCACAGGTCTGCCCCACACCCAACCCGGAGTCAGCCAGCTACAGGCTGTGTGGAGCTGGTTAGAAAGTTTGTGCTGGGTTGACATCTCAGGCCCTGGAATAGATCTTTTGATCCCATTTTATTTGGTCAAGTCACGCACCTTAATTGATGAGAAAACTAGGCCTTTGAAGCCATCTCCTTTCTGAGGAAGTGGATACACATCAGTCACCCTCGCACGCATCTGACATCGGGGTGCGCGAGACCAGTCTTGTTCTGGAGGAGAAAATGCTGCCTTCGCCATAAAATGAGACTTGAGTGATAATGAAAGACCTTATTGCCGAAAAATAGAGTATTTGAACGCCCGCCAAGGGGTCCCTGTTCTCAGTGATCTGTCTGAAAGACGGCAGTGTCCTCATCCAGCCACGGAGGCGGTGATTCTGCCCCTTGGAGGAGTTGGCTTCTACTGGATTTACCAGTCGGGATTTTTTAAATTATCATGACTTCCTTGTTGTTTCAGAGCTGATATGCAGCAGGGCTCCCTTGACATGCAGGTGATAAGTACCTTTCTGCCATCTGTTCCCCCATTCTCCGTCATTCCGCCTCTCCTACACCTGCCCAGGAGCTGCTTGGTTCACTTTCATCAGGATTTTGGAGACAAAGCACAAAGAACTGGCGAATTGCAGGAAGCTGAGCCAGCGGGGTTGTCTCGAAGCGAGTACGGGAGGCGCACTATGTCACAGGCTTTCTGGTGTGAGAGACAGAGTAGCACATCTTTCCTAATTAAAAGAATCCATATTTATAATGTCTGAACATTGGAAATAGTACCTTTGGTAAGTGGTATCCTGGTTCTCAGCCCAACTCTGTGGAAGATAAAGAATGGTCCAGCAATGGCGTGGTCTGCACAGAATGGTCTCACCAAAATGGCTGAGTGCCCTAGGAGCAGACAGTGGCTCAAGAGCCCTGGAGAGGAAGGCAGAGTGTAGCCTTTCTGTTGTGTTCTCTATCACTCGGGCTTAGAGTAGCATGACCTATGCATAGGGTGAGTTCAGAATGAGTTGTTTGCACGTTTGGAAGCTAAAATGAGGTTAGTGCTGGGTGGCTGAGATGTTTTCCTTCCTTCTTCCCTGCCTTCCCATTTCCCCCTCCCTCCACTCTTCCTCCTTTCTTCTCTTATTTTTTCTCCTTTCTTTGTTCTATCAATCTTCTATGGGCATTCCTAGCACCTGAGATATGTCTGTGATATATCATCAGTTACTTATCAGCTTTTTGACACTATGCCAAAAATACTTGATTCATCCACTTCAGGAAGGAAAGCTTTGTTTTGCTCACAGGTGTTTCAATGTCCCCTTCATTGTGTGTGTGGAGAGGTGGGGGGAGGACTGAGAGCTCACTGCACCCTGAACAGGAAGCATGCTGTCCTAGGGGCTGCCTCCTTCATTTATTTTAATATTTAGTATGATATTTGGGCCAACCACGGCAAGTTCCATTCTCACCCACACCCAGAGCAGAGTCCTTCCGCAGTTAGTCTCCTCTGGAGCCACCTCGCAGGCACAGGAAACTCTAAATCGCGTCCAGCTGACAGGCAAGCTTAACCCTGGCTGTAAGCGGCAGGATGGGCGGCAGGCCACAGGACGCCTCCCGAGACTCCCAGCCGCGCACGTGCACGTCCTCTGCAGCAGCTTTCTTCACATACCGTGATAATTAAAGACCTGGGTTTATTCATGTTTATTATTTATTAAGATCTATATACTGCTCACTAGTTCATTTTTAAAGGAAATTGCATAGCATATCTGCATGGAAAATTATTCATTGAAATACAGTGTTACTGCAGATCAAAGCATCTTTCAATTTTCTTCGTGAGGTGGATACTTCTATCTGGAAGTTAAAATTACTAGCAAATTAAATATCTATGAATTTTAATGTTTGTAAATTAAAGCTGCACTGATTGGAAATTATCTGTATAGGTAACATGACTTTAAAATGTTATTTTGAGGGGCTGGGAGTTTGGCCTAGTGGTTAAAGTGCTTGCCTAGCATGCACGAAGACCCGGGTTCGATTCCTTGGTACCACATAATACATAAAAGCCGGAAGTGGTGCTGAGGCTCAAGTGGTAGAGCTCTAGCCTTGAGAAAGTCCAAGGACAGTGCTCAGGCCCTGAGCTCAAGCCCAGGACTGGCAGAAAAAAAATGTTATTTTGAGTTAAGTTTTGGTAAAAATTTGTTAGGCCTTTCTTGAGATTATTTTCCAAAATAGGTTTAATTTTCCTAAAAGTAAAATCACTGAAGTACTTGCTATTCCCTGCCTCTCCCCTCCCCTCCCCTCTCCTCTCCTCCCCTCCTCTTCTCTTTTCCTCTTTCTTTCATTTTTTTTTGGTTGGTCATGGGACTTAATCTGTGGGCTTGAGTGCTTTCCCTGTGCTCTTCAGTGCAAGGCTACCACTCTACTCCATTTCCTGTTTTCTAGTGGTTGATGGGAGATGAGTCCCGTGGACTTTAGTGCCCAGGCTGGCTTTGAACCTTGATCCTCAGATCTCAGACCCTTGAATAGCTAGGATTAGGGGCACGAGCCACCGTGCCTGGCTTTTTCTTTTCTGTTTTTAATTTTTTTTTTTGCCAGTCCAGGGGCTTGCACTCAGGGCCTGAGCACTGCCCTTGGTCTTTCCTCAAGGGTGGAGCTCTACCACTTAAGCCAGAGTACCACTTCTGGATTTTTTTTTCTTTGTATGTGATACTGAGGAATCAAACCTGGGCCTTCATGCATTCTAGGCCAGCCCTCTACCACTAGGCCAAACTCCAGGCCCCTCTTTCCTTTTTATGGATAAAAATAATTTCTCTTATTAAAGTCTTTAAGAACAATAAAATTATGTCGCGTTAATAACTCTAAGAAAATTGATTGAACTCTCCTTTTCAAGTTTGGGTAAAACTATGCCCTAGCTTGGCAGCCTCATTTTAATGTAAATATTCCATAGCAGGCAGGAAGGTGGACGTTTGAGATGGCAGCTTTCTCTTGGCTGCCTCTCTTCCTCTCGGGGTTGGTCGGGTGATCACCGCTTACCCTGCAGTCAAATTCCCGTCACTTTCCTCAGATGTGCCCTCCCGGTGACTCTTTCAAGCTGTTTTGGCATCTCTGGAGCAGGCTATAGAACACAGGTCGTTACTGGTAATTTGTGTTTTCATAAGATTGCAAACATTCAGATGCCGGAGCTGGTAGAGGTGAAATCGCCCGTCACAGGCTAAGAGGACGTCTTTTCAGTCATCTTGTGCCCAACTCTCTGGCCGGTGTGTTGATTAAAAATAGATAAGGAGCAGTTGAGCTGGTGATGGATTCGGTGTCTTCATGTCTATTGGCTGTCAGTTGTGTCTGGTATAATCAAGGTTCTGTCCAGTGTCCTGATTCTGAATTGAATTCTAGGAGCCCTGGGCTCAGAGCAGTGTCACAAATAAGCCTCTTGAGGTGGCATGGCAATCAACCACAACAACCCCGAGCCAGCCTGTGGGAGGTGCCTCTCCACACCCGGACTCTTTCACATCATTGTTAAAATGCTGTAGCAAAATCACAAGTAGGGAATGACAGTCTTGTGAGACCTACTTAAGAAATGAAGACACGGGCCCGATTATGCATCCTGTATGGTTATAGATGAGGCAAAAGTCTTTCTTCTGATCATTTTTGCTGGAATTCTTGGTACTTCTCAAATATGAAAAAGGCTACAGATAGTGACATTCAATTAGATTATTTTAGCTCAGCTTGGGGAAGAGCCCATAGACCATTCGGTGCAACAAAGGAGATGTGACTTCTTCATCTGGTGTTTATGAACAGGGTTTGTCTCTTGTGACTGCTCTTGTTAGGTGTGTCACATTCTCCTCATCTCTTCTTCTCTGGTATTCCTCACCTCTCCACTGCTTGCCCTTGTTCCTGCCTGGGGTTAATTCAAGCCTTTGCTGCCTAGTACTGCAGCAGCTCCATTGCATGATTTGAGCATGTGCTCCATCAAGTTACTTCTTTTTCTGGTGACTAATCATCCATTCACCACCCATCTACTGCTTTTTCAGGAATCTCCATACACCTCTCAGTCTGAATAGTGTGAGTGTGGCGGCAGAGAGCAGGATCAAGGCTGGCAGAGACTGCGGTATCCTCACAAGAAAGCTTCCTGCCTGGCTCCAGTGTTTTGTGTCGAATGCTGTCTGGGTGGCTGGGGCTGGTTTACCCCGTTGAGGGCTGTCACAGCAGGCAAGATGGCACTGTGGACTTTGGCTCTAACGTCTGCCGCCTGCATCAGGAAAGACCACCCACTCCCCCAGACCTGAAAACCCCTGCATAGCAAAGCTAGCTTTGGGACCTGAGCCCCTGCTCTGACGTTCCGAGCTTGTCCCGCATCACAGACACCAGAAATTAGTTTCCCTAAAGTTCTTCTTTGATTATGTAACTGCACCTTTGCAGTAGTGGTTAAATAATTGTTGTGTTCTTCCAGCCTCCTACATCTCCTCTTTAGGCCAAGCTCGGCCCAGATGATCCCATTTCTCTCATTCTCTTGGCCTGAGGGGACCATTCACCTTTCCGGTGCCTCCGTGAAGCCAGGGTCAGCTCAGGGGCTGAGCTAGGGTCGTGCCTCTCCTGCCCCTGACTTCCCGGCGCTGCTCACAATGCTGACCCCAGGCCCGCAGCATCCGCACAGCTTTGCCCCCGCTCCCCCAGATCTGGAGCCCTGCCTGGGAAGCCCCAGCTGCAGACCAGCAGCCCTCAGAATAACTGAGCTGTACCATCTACTGAACGCAGACAGTTTGCTGTGGTTGGAAGATAGGAGACCAAGTGAGACACATCATTCCCCTTTGCATTCTTGTCTTTCCTTCTTCTTCGCAGTGTTTTGCTTCTGTCCAGGCTCGAATGCTGAATGCAGGGTGTGCGCTGAGACTGCAGTCGCTGGAGGAAGGGACCCCTAGATGGGCCTCGACCCTGGGACATGTTCAGGGTCCATCGAGACGTAGCTGTCTCCTCCTTACAGGCCTGTGGCCCTTCTCGCTATCAGAATTAGGCTTAGAAAGTCTCTCACTGTGTTTACTTGGCTATATGTAGGTTCCCAGGAAAAGAGGCAACATTATCCTGACCTTTCATCTAAATTGGATTTAAATGTTGCAGAAAGTTCACCATTTCAAACTATATTTCCTTACAAAACTTTCAGATCAGCTTGATACACGACCCCTCCTTGAAGGTTTATTTGGGGCAGATAAACCAATGATAGAATGATAATTGCCTTGGTAACAGAGAATCTAGTTTTGAATCCTGCCTTGGTAGCTTAGCAGCTGGCATCTGAGAAGCCATGTAGAAAGTCAGTGGGGCTGAATGCGGAGAGCTTTGCCTTCTCTTGGCTGAGATGTGGGGTGTGTACTCTGTGGCCAGGCCCGTCCAGGGCACAGCTTGAGGAGAGGCAGTGAGCCCTAGAGTGCCCTGACAGGGACAGGGACTGGACCCCCCCCCACTGAAGACCCGCTCCACAGGACACCTGGCACCTTCCACAGCTGCCCAGATTTCAATGAGGAACCATCTGCCACCCCTGGATCCATTTCTTTCCTACCAATTTGGATGTGATTTCTTTCAAACCCCCTGAGTGCTCCCAGAATTGCAGATAGCCAAATGGGTGCCACTGGAGAATTACATAGCAGATGGGCACCAAAAAATGCCATTCTCACTAAGTGAGGGTTTTGCACCAGACCAGCCCTGGAAGCATCCAGGTCCTTGTAGAACATTTCAGACATAAGGGTAAAAAAGACACTGGTAGAATATTATCAGAGAAGCAACCGAGAAACAGCCAGTTATTGCTGGGCCTTTGAAAATAATGGTCATCTTCTGAGCTTGGGTGGATAAATCCTATCAGATGGGCCAAAGCTGAGGAACTTTGAATACAGTGAAGGGGTGAAGGAACATTTTCCCTATATATAATTTTCATTCAGCATAGCCACATTTCATTTAAATAAATAGTTGTGTTTAGTATTTGTTTATCCTTCTCTCCTAGTACATTCCAATTCTTAGTGGCTCTTGGTTTCTAGAAATAGACAGTGTCTGAATTTATAACCACTTAAGGAACTCTATGGCCAGAGACCCTCTGTTAAAGTTTACCAGTCCTCTCTCCCTTCCAGAAACTAAGACTTAACAAAGGGAAAAGTACAGAGAGACGCTGTACGTACTCAGTGGAGCTGCAAAGAATAATGCGCTGTAGTGGAAATTCACGTGTTTAAACAATAATTTCCTCTTCTTTGCACCGCACAACTTAGGATGCAATTTCATTGATTTCTTGAAATGGAAATTTCCTGAAAATGGAAACATGACTTCAGAATATGAAGAGAAAATTTTCAGGTAATTATATTTAGAAGTCCCAATTTAAAGACTCCCACATTTTAACATTTTATAAATGTAAACAGAAAAATGAAAATATGCCTGATAAATAGAAAAGGGTACAGATGTAAAAACAACTTGGCATCTCAGTTTGTCCAGATTTCCCAAAGCCTCTTTAGAAAATTTGTTGGAAAGAAGATTCCTCACTTTGAAATGGAATATTTTCTTCATGTACAGAAGAAATGAGCACAGATATCTTCCCAGCTTTCTCTGTTCCTATACAATATTTCTTTTAAATTTTCATTTAATTTTATTGTACAGGTGATGTACAGAGGCATTGCAGAAATGACAGGAATGACTACATTGCTTGTTGAACAGTCTTATCCCCTCCCTCTTTTTCTCCTACTTTCCCTTTCCATTATATGATATTTTTATTTTCCCCAAATTCAAAAGCTCACTAGTCCAATTTCACCAAGGCGTTATGAGCACTGGCCTTGTGTCTGGAAAGAATTAGACCAACTTCTCTCCATAGTCAGAAATCATGATAAAGCAAGGATTTACCTGTCTTCTTTCCAGTCCTCACTTCACCCGGTCCCCCTCCCTCCACATTCTCCAGCCTGCTCACCCTCCTCTCGTCCCTGCTCTCTACTGGAGGAAATTTTGAGTTCCTACTTGTGATGGAGAACGTGGTATTTGTCTTGGAGTGCCTGTATGATTTTACTTGGAACAATGGCTTGCATCTATTCCTATTTCTATAAGTAACGTAAGTTTGCTCATTTGTCTTGTGGCTCAGTGGTATTCCATGTGTGTGAACCATACTTTCAGGTTATTTCTGCTTCTCAGTTACTTTGGAAACAGATTCTAGGTCTGTTTACCTATCATCTGTTCACCCAGGGAGGAGTGATACAGTAGGATCACATCATGGATTTGACCACAGGACTGTCATTCTGAATTTTAGCCTTTAGAGGAAGCTCCATACAATTCTCCATGATGTACTGCTGAGAATGCCTTTTAGAATGTTTAGGCCTAATTCACCCATAGTAAATATTTAAAGAATATTTAAAGAAGGCAGTTAATACTTCAGTACAGTTACAGAAGGATGTCTGACCATCAAAGCAGACTGCTCCACATCTCAGACCTGTTGTACAACAAGCTTTTCTCCTTGCCAAGGGCATCCATTCCTTTTCCTTGGCTCTGGTTGCGTGGGTGAATGGAAGAATGTTAACTGCCCAGGAGCCCTTGGCTTCATGACTGCAGTGTGAATTTCTGGGCTGGGTAGGGCAGTGTGGGCTGGGGGGACGAGGGCAGAGTTTGGGGCACAGATGCATCTTCTAATGCTGCCTCCCTCTCTATCTTTCTCCTCCTCAGCCCTGTTCCTCCCAGCGGTCTTGGCATGTTTAGGGCCCATAAATGTCTGCTGAATGACTGAGAGTGGACATCCATCCACTAGCCTGCAGAGGAACTCGAGTGCATTCAATGCCAGAGAGACTAAATCCCACAGGACAGGGAACCACTGGGCTGGGAAATAGCTGCAGAGTTGTATTCCTTGTTTTTTTTTTTTATTGTTTGTTTTTGTTTTCATGCCAAAGGCTAAAAGAAACATAAAATGGAGGGAAGTCCAAGTCTTTTTTGTCAGAGCAAAGACAGGGGGGCAGAACTGACTGCAGTGTGAAGGTGGAGGTGACGTGTGGCCGTCTGTCCTCTGCTGTCGGTCGAAGCTGGTCAGCTGGTGAGGGGAGTGGCGTGGCGCCTCTTCCCATCAACACAGAGAAAAATCCAGCAGTGCTGCAAGACTGGATTTGGCAAAGTAATGCCAGACTTGGTCAGTTGTGTAAATGAAGCCCTTGTCATGTTCCGAGGGGTGGGTGGGTACACAACTTGCCAGTGTGAACAGGGTCTCAGAGTCTGCAGCTGAGACACGGGATCTCAAGAGCCACCAGAGGCCTTCATGCTGTAACTCTTTGTGTGTCTTAACTTGGCATGAGAACATCTGGGAGAGTCTTTCAATTTTGGTAATTGCTAATTTTGCAGTTGGCTAGAGTAGAAAGGGTTGTGCCCGTGAAGTCTGATAAATCTGAGTTGTCAGACACGTCGGCTGCTGCTTAACACTTTGCACCGTGGGTCCGGGGCATGTTAATAGAAGTCTCCCCATTCAGGTTTGTCATCTGCACCATGAAGATAAGGATGTGGGATGTTGTCAGCATTAGCAAGACAGATGTAAAACGCCAGGTGTTGGTAGACCTGCAGAGAACATTTCCTTTTCGGTATTTGTGCTTCCTGTTGCATCATTAGCATGCTTGTTGGTATTATTGTTTTGTCTGGTGACTATTCTTGCTCTTCTCAGTTGTATTTAAGTCTCTCCAAGAGCTCAAAATTAGAAGAAATACTGAGAACAAAAATGAGTACTGAAGTCCACATGGCAAAGGCACAGGCAAATGTTATACAAAAACTAAAGCCAATAGAACTGTCCAGTTTTTCATGCATAGATTTTAAGAGCAAGGCCCCCTCTCAGTGGAGAAGCCATTTTCACTGCTCTCTGTCCACACAGGGTGCCTAAGCTCTGTGAAAATGGGTGAGTTGGCTTCTGCTCAGTGTGAATCTTCACATTCGCCAAAATATTCAGTTCACATCTTTTGAAAGGATCCGTGGATGCCTGAGAGTGGATAGGGTGAGTTTTGCGTGAGTTTTGTGATGTCATGTATGTGAATGCACATCTTCCTCTTTCAAGATACGTCCACCAGTGCCACCGACAGGTGAGCGACAGGTGTGCTCGCAGGCGGTGACAGGAAACGTCATCCGTGGTCCCTGAGTGGAACAGAGCCGCCATGTGGTGGGCGGGGTGGAGGGGAGTCTTGAAGCAGATTACAGAAGGCCAGGACAAGCTGTGACAGAAAGCCCTGCATGATATGAGCCTGGGCCCATGTGAAGCTGGGAGGCTGCAGGGGAATTGGGTCCCTCCTCGCAAGCCCTACAGAGGCTGGCGTCCCTGTGCGATTCCTGAAAGTGGAGTCCAACTGGAACACGGGTGCTCTCTCTCTCACTGGGGCAGAGGGAAGCCCAGAGCGGCAAGCTGCAGCCACGTGGGAAGCAGCGCCTGCGCTGACTTGGGCTTACCACATGCCCACTCCACTCTCCAGGATCCCTGCGTGTCTGTGCCGGGGCAGCTGTCCTGCGTGAGAGCTCCGGGAGCCCGGGGAGAGTGTGCTGATCTCTCACAGGATTCCTGAAAGAAAGTGCCAGCCCGCCCAGACAGCATCCTCCAGCATTCTCCTCTCAGCACTGCTTTGCTCCCTGAGATGGAGGTGACAGTGACGGCTGCTGGGCCTGCCTGAGTCCCTCTTCCCAGCCCCTCTGCCCTCTGGGGTTCTGAGCTGGGCAGGGCCTTTCTACTTCCAGGACTGCACATTGAGTCTGTTGCCTCTGGCTCCATTTACTTCTCTAACATCTTCCTGCAAGCCTCGAGCATTTTTATTAGGGTCCTTTCTTCTTTTGGGTACTGGGCTGCCTCCTTAGTCTCCCGACTTTCCTGTGACAGCCAGGTTCTTCTCTTTCTCTTCTCTTCTCTTCTCTTCTCTTCTCTTCTCTTCTCTTCTCTTCTCTTCTCTTCTCTTCTCTTCTCCCCTGCGTACTGTACATGTCAGCCAAGGTGGTTTCCGGGAGCTTCCGTGTGGAGGGGAAGGCCTGGTGAGAAGGCAGCACACAAGCCCTCTTCGTCCTCCTCTTCTCATCACTGTGCAAAACGCTAAATGCAGCATTTTATATTTTCTCAGTATTGTCTTCCTCTGCCTAATTCTACAATTGCAGTAACTTCTCTCCTTAAATAATATTTTCATTTGACTTATGAGGCTCTAATTCTGTCCCTAAATCTATTCCATCAAATGTCCCTGATTTTCTTTGAGGATTTGTCTGCTCTGGTTTCAAATGTGCAGCTAACGTAGGGCTGGCTGTCCTCCCACGCGTCCTCTGTCTGTGTATTTACTTCGTAAGTGATTTTTACCGGGTTCCGTCTACATGATCACCACGTCCAGAGGTCTGTCTGTGAAATGCAGCTGGAGAGGTGGCTCTCCCTGTGCAGGCGGGGCGGCCTTGCATTCTGTTCGCCTGGGCAGCTCTCAGCCAGGTCGGGTTCTCCAGCAGTGACCTCCCTTTGCTGTCCCCTGTCCCAGTAAGTACCAGCTCTCCTGGAAGTGTCACAGAAACAGCCTGGTGTGGATTCCTTATTTTAGGTGCTAGCAGGTGTACAGCTCCTTTAGTGAGATAGACACTTGAAACCTTAATCAAGCACCTAATGAAATACACAAATAAGAATGTTGAAAATGATGCAGAAGTAGCATTTAAATAGTTGATATTGACTAGAAGAGATACCTTTGAATTTTATTGGACGAGACACCACATGTTAAATGATTAAAGGAACAGGACGGGATCTCTGACTAAGCTAATAGTTGGGCAGGAGCCCGTTCGTTTGACTGCTGAACATGGCTGAGACCTGTGGTGTACCAATATCCTGATGTGTTCTTCAGTTTCATATACAGACACAATCCTATTGGTTTTTACCCCGAGTAATTCACCATTTGAAGACTGAAGCTCTAAGTACAGTTGCTTGGACAATGCACCAAAGCCACATTATTGTAAGAAATTACTTATTTTAGAACTGAGCCTGAGAGACTACAAACGTTATCTGCATTTTGCTCTACCCTAAAAAATACACTGGTGCATTTTACTCACCAGTCTTTAAAAGCAGAATCACACTTATTCCTCTGTGTACATCCTGTGGTATCGAGTGGGATTCAGGCAAGGCAGAGGTGGGGAGAATGGAATTACATCTGGCAATTTGAGCTTGCTAATTTTTCCTTACTACTAACACATAGTCACACGGCTTTCAAAGGAGAAGAGGGGTCAGAGAAACACAAACGTGAATGTTATCAGTGTTAGGCTGTGTATGGTTATGAATATGTGTGGGTGTTAGAGTTTCCATTGGTTTGCTTGCTGAAACTGCACTCAGAACTCATTCAGATTATCTTCTGACGTTTTAAGTGCATCGACAGCTTTATTCTTTCTTCTATCTTTCTTCCAGTCACTTAGTGATATCTGACACCAAATGTCAGGGAAACATTTGTGCTCAGAGTGCACGGATGGAAATGTGTGAGGCTTCCACACACAGAATTTTCCTGTTTGATAACCCTCACTCTCACCCTTCATCACTGACGTTCTAAAATTCCTTATTACTTAATTAATGTTGCAGACTTAGATGACGTAAACTAGTTCAGTGTGTGAACAGAAGTATGTGAATGCTTTGTTGAAGAAGCAAATAAGTCCATTCATTTAACAAAACGATGCTGGATGGGTTTTTGCTGACCAGGATTTATCTCACAAGACTGAAAGTACTGCGTGGAACTGCCAGGGAACCTGGTGTCAGATGAGGGTAATGCCTGGCCTTGCAGACAACACCTTCTGGCTCCCTCAAGTGGTCCAGTGGACAGGCCAGCTCTCACCTGTCCTGGCAGCTTCCACTCTCCCAGCCGTCTCATCCACGTATTTCTCCCGAAGACTTGTTCAGTTCACATAAGCGCTCATAAATATTACTTTTGTTTCCATTTTTCTGTATTTCCCAGAGCCACTTTGAACCCTTGTAGATTTTAGGGTCTCTGGTCCGTAGCCTTTGCCAGGTCAATGGATGTGGGGCTGAGAGTCACACAGCTAATACTTGCAAATGAAATGAAATTGCACTCTGCGCACGTGGAAGAGAAAGCAAGGTGTATGGGAGAGGCAGAGGGAGGAGAGGGAAGAGGAGGATGGGAAGAGGGGGAGGAGGAGGAGGAGGAGAAGGAGGAGGAGGAGGAGGAGGAGGAGGAGAAGTAGATGAGGAGGAAGAGGAGGAGGAAGAGGAAGAGGAGGAGGAGGAGTCATATTTGACTAAGCAAGCAGGGTCTTCACATTCTCTTAGAGAGGTACCAAACATCCTCCCTTTGCAAAGTCCATTAGACAGGAATATTTGGCTCCCGTGGACATTTAAATAGTGTTGACGTATAGATAGGAGCAGAGCTTTCTGCTCTTTAGTGTCATAAAGGCCATTTTCTGATTTTTTTTCCAATCCTGGGCTTGAGCTCAGGGCCTGAGCACTGTCCTTGGACTTTCTCAAGGCTGGAGCTCTACCACTTGAGCCTCAGCACCATTTCTGGCTTTTTTCTATGCATGTGGTACTAAGGAATCGAACCTGGGTCTTCGTGCATGCTAGGCAAGCACTCTACCACTAGGCCAAACTCCCAGCCCCCATTTTCTGAGTTTTAATGCAGACTCTGCAATCACATTTTAGATTCTTGAGACACAGATTATCAAAATTATTTAAAAAATCCTTTGGATGTTATAAAATAAGTATCCCACATCATACTTTGCATCACCCTTCCAAAATAACAGGGTAAAAACCCAGGCATCCAGCTGTGGCCACTGGCAAAAATCAATTGTTTTGTCTCTCAAACTTTCTTTTCAGGAAATTAACAATGTTGGACATTCATTCATTTTTTTAAGTTTATATCATTTTATTATTTTATTACCTATCCCAATCAATGTCACCACTCTCAAACATTTATTATAAACAAAATAGAAGATATGCCTCCTTACAATGTGAAGTTCCTCCTGAATGGACAGTTTTTTTTTAGGTAACTAAGAATGGGATTCCAAGACTAAAATCTATTTCACTATTTCCCTATTTCCTGGTAGGAAAGTTCGTATTTCTAGAAATAGCCGCTGAGGGCTGTCAATCTCTTAGAAGACTTCCAATGCTTGAGATTCAATCCTGGGTTTTTGCAGGTATGATAATGGAATTACCTCCAGTTAGCTACTGGGAATGAGGTTAAGGCATGGCATAAAAATAGCCTGAGATATCTTTAAAAACACTGGTGGACATGATGCTGTATTTCATCTGTGAACTCCCGAGAGCCTGGCCGTAGAATCCATTTCCACTAATGCACTCAAATCGTTTTTAATGGTGCTTGCCATGGGAGTCAGAGCTGTGAGTATCCAGACAGAAAGCTGACCTCTGCTCCTTGTTGAGAGGGGATCAATATTGTTTCACCAAGGCACTGCAGAGCTGTGGCTCTCCGAAGCGCTTGCCAGGTCAGAAGGGACCTCCAGGCTGGGCCCTGTGGAACTGAGATCTGGAAAGATCAGCTGTGGGGGGGGGGGGGGGGCTGGAGACAGAGCCAAGCTGCTGAATTCACAGAGGACACACCTTGGGCTGTGATTTCTAAAGCAGCCCGGGCTCTGGAGGGAATCACTCATGTGTTTGTTAAGAAGGTGAGCTGTCTAGCCATTCCTGAAATACTCGAGAGACTGAGTTCAAGCCAGTGTCACCTTCCACTCCGCATATTGCTAATGGCCTTGTTCAGAGAACCAGCCAGCTCATCACATTCAAATTAGGAGGAGTGCAGTGAGAGCCGGGGCCATCCATCCCTGTCTCTGGTCCTGGGTGCTCAGCAGTCCCCCCCCCCCCCCGGGATCTAATGGGTTTGGAAAACAGATCCTGCACTTCCCTGGAGAATCAGCATTCCTAACCAGTAGTGACGGGAGAAGGACACGAAGGACACGGGCACATTCTCTTTGTACTGGAAAGAGAGTGAACCATTCATGACTTAGCTGGAAAACCACAGATGAAACGCAGTCATCACATTCAATGTATCCCCTGTACAAACGGAGCCCTGCAGCTTGAGAGGGGGAAAAGAGTGGGAAAAAGGAGGTGAGAGTGGAAAGGATGACATTGTCAAGGTGCGTTGTACTTAAGGAGGTGTATCGTCTTTGTACAACTACGTCATCTCCTCCTCTTCCTCGTCCTCCTCTTCCTTCTCCTCCTCCTCCCTCTTCATCATCATTATCCTAATAATAAGTACAGGTTTGGGAAAAGAAACTGTAGGGAGATATTTTGCCTTGGATAAAATAAAATTCTGTATGGATTATACACACACAACACCTATGAAAACCATGTAACGTTTTAATATATCCATTTAATGAGCTTACATATTCAAATCAACAATGTAAAATATGTGCTGTATTATACATTCTAACACACATATGTGTGTGTATATATATATATGTCTTCATCATTGTATTCTATCCTCGTTTTGGGAGAGGATCTGGCTGACTTGACACTGGCTCATCTGGACTCTGATCCCAGCATTCTCCTCCTGAGTAGCTGTGGTTCCAGGTTTTTACTGTCACTCCTGTTAGCCCTTGTTCATTTCTCAGTGGGATTTGAAATCATAAAGGATTCATGCATTCTGACTGAAGAAGCCGTTTTAACAGAGTCCCTGCACTGGGCGGCCCCAGGAGCCCGCTCATTCTCTTCCCCTTGCTGCGATCCTGCCGAAGAAGATGGTCTGTGCACACGCAGTGTGCCACTTTGCATGACCTCTGTGTTTTCACACACTCAAAATGTTATGTTTCCTTTAAGAGTAAACTTTAGAGCGCAGCACTGGGCCAAAGTATCTCCACGAGTATGTACATGCATATTATATGTTTGCCTTGGAGCCCAGATGCCGAGGTCCACAGGCGCAGAGGGAGCTTGGCTGGTGTTCTATGTCAGCACATTTTCATGTCCTGTGCGGGTCACTGCCAGGACCCTAGACTCTGGAGACTCTGCGATCTGTTTGCAAGCACTTGGATTCAACAAGAATGCTTTAGGATTGGCAGGTACAATTTGAAAGAGAAAAAAAAATAAAGTGGAGGTTTTAGTAGCTATGAACAATCGGTAGAATCCATCACAATTGGAGCTGAATGCGTGTATGCTAGCCCTAGATGGGGTGCTCTTTTGCACTGTTTTATATAACTTTAATGAGGTAAAATTTTATTTATGGAAGTGAAAGGAAACACTCATGCTCTCGAAAGGAAATAGACATTTACCCTTTCAAAATCACAAAAGCATGCTGGCAATGCTTTAAGTAATTTACAACTCCCTTGCTTTTACTAAGACTCATAAATCAAAATACTTTCATCTAGGAGCACCAGATAAATGGAAGTTTAACTTTTCAACAAAGTAAGCAGCAGGGCCCAGTTTTTGTTTACTGGACCACCTACAATATAATCATTCCCACAGTCTAAAGTTTCTCAAGGATTTCGGTAATTCTCAACAAATATTTGGAAAATTAGATGGTTAAACATGGATTGTTCCTTACTCATGAAACATATGAAGAAAATGAGACTAATTCTAGTAGAAATGAAGCAGGAAGTACTTAGGTCTTTTGAAAATATGCTGGGTTCCAAAGAAAGGTGTAACAGAAGAGAAAAAGAGTATGATACAAAAATACATCAGAAAATCTCATTTCTTATTAATACTTGATCATTTACGCCCTTTCCCCACAGAAGTAGTGACATGCAGAATACACAAAATTGGATGTCTGGGGCTGGGATTTTGGCCTAGTGGTAGAGTGCTTGCCTAGTATGCACAAAGACCCGGTTCAATTCCTCAGTACCATACACCTTGAAAAAAGCCAGAAATGGTGCTGATGCTCAAGAGGTGGAACTCTAGCCTTAAGAAAAAGTCCAAGGACAGTGCTTAGGCCCTGAGTTCAAGCCCCACGACTGGCAAAAAACAATTGGATGTATGGCGTTGCTCTTTGTGTAGCAGTTCCTATGCCTCTATGGTCTTTGTTTTGCTCTCCTCTCCCTACTCTGAGAAATTACTTTCTTCCATATACTCCTTGCTTATTGTTCAGTTTCTTTAGAACATGAACCATTCCATTTAAAAAGATTTCAGCCTCCATTTTTCCATATAAACTTTGCCTTTCAATGAGTTGTTTCGCTAACAATATGTGCTGAAATTTTTTTGCATCAACGTAGAATGAACTTTCTCATCTTTTGATCAAGTTGCAATGTTTGTTGGTTATGGGACTTGAACTCGGGGCCTGGGCACTGTCCCTGAGCCTCTGTGTGCTAAAGCTAGAACTCTACCACCTGAGGCGCAGAGCAGCTTCCAGTTTTTGAGTGATTAATTGGAGATAAGAGTCTCACCGGGACTAGTTTAAATCGTGATCCTCGGATCTCCACCCCCTGAGTGGCTAGGATTACAGGTGGGAACCCCCGGCACCTGTCTTAAAGTTGCAATTTTAAAAGATACATATCTTTACACAATTGATGTCTTGGTATCTTATGGAAATATAGAGTTTTTCTTTTTTTCGCTTTTTCCTTGAATCCACATCGTAAGGTTATTCCCCTCCTCGTTTAGCTGAGACCCTCAATGGCCAGTGTCATTACTGGTTTCTTCCTTTCCCAATCCAAAAGCTCTTTTCCTCAGAAGCTGAATGTTTCCTGTGACCAGGTCTCCTCTGTGCTCTTGGGGCCATTCCACCCCCTCTGAATCCACCAGGCCTGTGAGCCAGCCTCCACACATGCCAGCTCTGATGGCTGGGTTCAAAGGCAGAGCTGGCACTGCCAAATGTGCTCCCTGATGGCGTCCGTGTGTGTGTGTGTGTGTGTGTGTGTGTGTGTGTGTGTGTGTGTGTGTGTGTGTGTGTGTAGAAGGGATGGTTGGGTCTGCCCTGCCCTGCCACTTCCAGAAAGGGACATACTCGGTGTTCTGGAAAAAACTGTTTGGATTATAGTAGTATTTCTTTTCCTTACAGTATTTTTTAATTTAAAAATTGAGACTAAGATCTATCTGCACGGGTCCTTATACCATGACTGTCCTCTTTTGTTTTAATATAACGTAGTTAAGTTTAACTTTCTTAACCTATTGACCTTTATTTTTAACTTCAAAGTAAGAAGTTACCTGCCACATTTTTAGAGAGAAAAATCCCATGCACATCAGAATTGGCTCTTTCAAATTCACAAATGGCTCAGAGAGGCCTGGAAAATTGCAATCAAACCCAAGACATGGGCTCAATTCTTGTCACTCTCGTTTATTTAGACCTCAGCTTTCGGTTAATACTCACAAGACCACAGAATTAAATTCCTCTTGAATAGTGCTCTAATTAAGCTGACATTATAATTTAAAATAAATGCTTCCTTCAAGTAATGAATAGTTGAGGCCTTCCATTGATACCCTGCTCCTGATTGCAGTAAGAATATAGTAAATTTCTTTCATGCTGGTGCCAGAAATCCAAGTCAAGTGAAGATAGATGATCACAGTTGATACATATTGAAGCATTATGAAAAAACCTAAAAATCTGAATTGGTAAGTAAAAACATCTAACTAACACTGTTTTCTCAAACATTAAAAAAAGTATACAGTTACAAAGTTTATTTCCACAACCAGCACATACAAAGCACACTTGCTGTGTGTCAGAAGGATTTTCTTCATTTCTCAGAAACCATTTGACGGTAGGGACAGTGTGGCACCAGGCCCCCATCAGTAAAGCCTGCAAGGAAAAATCCTCCATCCTCTATCTCTTTTTACCCCGCCCTGGTCTCGTTCCACATAGCCAATGCTCATCTCTTCCCTCATCAATGAACATGAATGAACACTTGGCAGTGAGTGAGACATCTGAGAACCGGCAGACATTTTGGAGAGAGGATGCACTTTGAGATCGATGGGTGATGGCTGCAGGGAGGTAGGCTGGTTATGTTGTAGGAGGAGGCCCATTGAAAAGGCTTAAAGAAGGATTAGACATAGGGAAGAATGCTAGAATCTAATATCCACAAGAGGAGAAAATAAGAATTAGGAAGCAGACCAGAAGGACAGGTAAGCAGGAGGAATCTGGGCAGTTCTGTGTTTGCTATGTAGAAAGGAATTGATAGAACCACTTTGCAGTGGCCAGGGCTGGCCTGTGTATGCTTCAGGCCACTGGGAGGACTCCGGAGGAATGCCATTTTCCTCTCCTTTTGGGCTGCGGTCCATGGGTTGGATGTGGAGTTTGGTGCTTGACTGAAGAGCACGCTGTGTCACACAGGAGCTGGGGCCAAACGGGCCCTGCCCACTCCATTTCTGCTATTGATCTTCCTTCTCACACGACACACAAATGACTCTTGACTTAGGAAGGACACAATACACCAACTGTAATCAGGAAAGACTTCCTAGAAAATGCCTGTGATACACCTACGTTCCAGAAATTCCCACTGTATGGCTGGCTGTCCAGGTGAGTGGTCTGGAGTCAGGAGGCTGGGGAGCTGTGGCCCACAGTGAGATCAGACTCCTGACCTGAGGGTCAGGGCTGTCAGCTCACCATGGAAGCTTCGGCACGTATGTGGAGGAACAGAGAACTCATATAGCGCCTTCCACCCTGGATTTCTGGGTTTTTCAGGGACTCGGAGGGGACAGGGGAGAAAGGAAAGCACTAGTACCTGCCCACTGTTTCATCCACCCAAGTTCCACATTTTCATATTTTAATATAAGGATGTGGAATTTTTATTTAAAATAAATCTAAATAAAGTCCAAATGTCACTTCAGTACCTCAGTGAGATGGTTCATTCTGTCTCTGAAAACTAACTTAAGCTCACTCATGCTACATGGACAAAACAGCCTGTACCTTGAGTAATTAGCTAATAAATCTGAAACTAATTCAGTCTAAAGAGTTAATGACTGATCATGATTTAATATGTTTCCCCACCTAGGGAACACATTTGCATTTTAATAGAGGTCTCCCTGGCACTTTTCTTAACTCCAAAGAGTGACATTAGCAGTGGGTATTTATGGTACAGAAAAGACAAGCTTTTCCAGTATCTCTGAAGTCAGACACCTAACGTAACTGGTGCTTCTGCCTGAGCACCATTGTTTGGGATACTCACCTGGTCCTTGTGTAGATGAAGCACTAGTTTTTATTTTTTTCCTCCATTGTCATGGATTTTTGGTATTTTATCTCATCTGGACCATTTGAAATTAGAATTCAGTTATTATAGCCTTTCATATTTTTTGGCTCCATATCCAAGATCAACAGTCCCTAACAAAAGAGAGGGAAAATACCTTAAACCTGATGAAATATAGACAAGTTATATAGTCCGTCAGTATCAGCTGTTTGTGAAACCATTCTTTGTGGATCTGAAAAAGATTAGAGCTACTACAAAACTATCCTCAACAAATAGACTGGTAGATTAGAATCTAGTAGATGCTCATGTTTGCATCGGCCACAAATCTGCTCTTGATGCTTGTTTTATATTAGCATCACACACTCACAAAACTTGGATTTAATTCTTGGTTTTGTCCTACCTGCCAGACACACACACACACACACACACACCAGAGCACTTTTTGTAAGCAATCAGCCACTTCTGCATAGAAAGAAAGGAAAACACTTCCAGCAGTTGCTAGTCCTGTCACTCTCTCTGTGTCCTGAGGAAGAGTTGATTTGACCATCTCTGCTCTGAGTCATTCACTACTGGCAGGCATGGATACAATAGACAAGAATGAGAGAGGCCAGGCATCTGTGGCTCTCTGCTTCAGGGTCAGTGGAAATTTCCACTATGGCCTCTTATGAAACCATACACTTTCCAACACAACCTTTGTTTTTGTTTTGTGTTACTGTGGAGGTGATGATATACTGAAGGGTAATCGGACAATAGGTAAGCCAAGAACTTTTCTTTTTCAGTAGTGTTTCTACCTCCCTTATCCTCCTACTCACCCCCAAACACCCCACATTGTAAAATTCCTTTCCAACGCAGTGTCTACTAAGTATTGCACATATCGCTGTTGCTTGGTCCCCTTTTCCCTTTGTCCTACTGTATCTGTGATCCCCTCTCCCTTTCCCAAGTGAGATTACCTTACAGGTAAGATGAAGGGCACAGCGATCAGACACAGCGACTATGCAGAATAATCCAGAGGAGGAAAAAAAAGACAAAAGAAATAACTACAAACAGTACACTGAAAATTAAAATAAAAACAAAATCACACCAAAAAACCCTCCTCTTGATTCCATACTGTGGAGATCATTTCAATTACTATCATTTTATGAGGTCCTATGTACATAGCTATCAGGCTATTGTGAATCTCTGTTTGAATTATTCTAGGCGTATACTAATTATTACAAATGAGAGAAACCATGGAGTCTGTGTGTCTTCGGGTCTGGCCATGACAGTCCTCATACATGTCTTTCTTGCGAAGTAGCATGTGTGTAGCATGCCTGGACCATGTCCTTCCCAGAGCCAGCACTCAGCCCCGCAGATACTTTGCCAGACACACTCCTGTGCACAGACCTAAGTACCGGAATAGCTCAGAGACCTTTATCACAGCGTGAGTACTGTCCTATGGCAAAAAGGAAATAACAAATAGAAGAAAACTGCCAGAAAATTCTGTTGAAGGTTTTCTAACAAAATTTCCGGTAGAATGTAATGAAAAGAAGAGACAAAAAAATAACCTACAGCAAAAAAGTATTAGTGGTGAGTCCTGGGGGAAGATTTTTTTAGAGGTGATATTTCAAGTTCAGAACCAGTCTGTTTCTTTCTTTCAGTTGTGATGGTTCTTTGTTTAAAAAATAGAAACTATTTTATTACACTTGTTTCAGGATAGATGATCCAAAAATAGATTCCTCAAGTCAACTTTGCTTTTACAAAACACAAAGTGCTATTATTTCTTTGTGTGAAGATGTAGCTATTACTGAAGGAACTTGCTATTTAGAGTCACAGTATTAAAATCCACTAAGTGGAAATCTCCTGAGAAAGGGGATTCACACTTATCAAAAAACCTTGATACCAAGGTTTCACTTCCTTTCCATTTGTCCTGTGGGCAGAAAAATGACTGATAGGAATCTTGGTCCCTACAAGCAATGTTTACAACAAGCCCTTTGGTAACATGTGTGTGTGCATGTGCGTGCGTGCACGTGTGTGTGTGTGTGTGTGTGTCTGTGTATGTGTGTGTCTGTGTGTCTCTGTGTGTGTCTGTGTATGTGTGTGTCTGTGTGTCTCTGTGTGTGTCTGTGTGTGTGTCTGCATTTGTGTCTGTGTGTGTTGTGTGTGTGTCTGCATGTGTGTCTGTGTCTGTCTGTCTGCGTGTGCGTCCTTTCAAAATAAGATTAATGAAAAAGATAATTTGGAGGAAAGCTGTTGACAGTTTCATCTACTGTTAGCTACAAAATGAGATTGATCTCAGAATTTCCCACCATTGTTTCACTTGGGGATTTTTCCTACCAGGTATGCTCACATTTGAGGAGTGCTGCATTCCCTCTGCACTCACCTCTGCACTCCCTCTGCATTCACCTCTGCACTCAACACACTTCCCAGAGCCTGGTTCCCCTTCTGGACCTTTCACACAGGGTTAGCAATAGTTCCTATCATCCTGTCTTTATTTTCCTCTCTCCAATTTTCTCTTGACAGTCATAATTATTGCATATTGAAATGTCTCATTTTATTCTCTACATATGTTTTTTTTCATATTTTTAATCTGATGTCTTCTATAATAATTTTGTATATTTTCCCCAGTTTTCCAAATTGCTAATTATTCAGCCATCTTAGTTGCTGTCTATCTCATCTCATGTTTATTTAATTACATTTGTGTTAGGGGAATTTTTCCATGGACCTGCTGTTTTTTCATAAGGTATTGTTTATTCTTTTGGTTTCCAGGCCTTAGGCCACTAAAGTAAGTATATTTTATGTTTTCATGTGATTTGTAGGTGTTATTCTAGTTGTTGGAAGGCCCGAGTTGGATGGTGTTTATTTCTGGTCTCCCTGCTGCAGGCCCTGGGACCTGCTCTCCCAGGCTGGGGTTTGCCCATGGCCTGCCGATGAGCTGTCCTCAGCACAGGACTCACTGCCTTGCACATGAGCTGCTCCTGGCTAGGAAGGCATCTGAGATACCTAAACATTTATGTTTGCTGTAGGCCGCAGGCTTGCTTACTGTGTGGACAGTGTTCATGGTCATTTCCTGCCTTCTGGCCATTTCCAGAAATAACAGCTTATATGGTCTTGGAGGCCACAGATGTACCAGGGTGATTGCTGCTTTCCTGCCATTTACTGTGCCCTGTGCAAAGTCCACAACATCGGTGTGAGATCACACTGGTTCTATGCAACTGAAGATGAGACTTTCCAGAAGAACCTGAGCCTCATAGGATAGACAGGCAATGGGGGTTCTGAAAGAGGCCGTAGGCACCAGACCTTGTGTCTGCCCTAAGCCAGAGAGCCATCTCAGTTCTTGTTCTAATAACTCCTTTCCTTTCTTGAGTGTAGGCTCAGGCTTTGTACTCAACGCCATACTGCTCTATTTTATTCTGCATTTCCCTGTGGCTTCAAGTTCAAATGGTCTGCCTTATGAGCGGTCATGTTAATTGCTACGGCTGCCATAATAAAACACCACAGATTGTTGGGGATTAGAAGTGGAAATACATTTTCTTGTAGTTCTCCATTTTGGAAGTTCAAGATCAAAGCAGAATTTTAAGGTCAGGGTGTGTTTCTTCTGGGGACTCACCCCTGGCCTAGGGCTGTTCCCTCTGTGTCTTCACTTTCTTAGCCCTGCATGTTTATGCATCCTGGTCTCTTCTTCAAAAGCACAAGTCAGATGAGACTAGGATTTACTCTGTCCATGGTCTTTCTACTAATCTTCCTGTTTAATACTGTTACTGCCAAACACAGTTCTGTAATGGAGATTTAACATTTAGGACTTTCTATATAAATGTTGGAGAGATACAATTCACATTCAAACAGTGAGAGGCCTTTTCTTAATGTAGAAAAACAGTCTGTCTTATTAGGATAGTATTAAAGGAAGATAAAACACCAGTGTCTTTCAAGTGTGTATCTCTCAGGGAGCCATTGTTATATGTCAATCTGTATTTTTTCTACTGTAACTCTGCTTTTAGTGATATATACACAAGCTTGACGTATCATAGCAAAGTCTATTGCCTATTTGTATTCTATTTGCAGCATTAACAAAACACAGCCCTGGTCAATACCTGTGTATGACAGATACCTACCAAAGCATGAAGTGTGACCAGGCAGGCAAGATAGTCAGGTCTCAACATCTTCAGAGTTTCCCTGGCCCAACAACAGGGTGAACTTACAGCCTCCTGTCCTGGATTATCACACTGCAGACTTATCACTATGGTTTTCCTTGGCGCAAATGAAAACTTGTTTTTTAAAAGTTAACTATGTATTAAATAATATCCCATCCCTGCCTGCGATCATGGACAAATCAATTTAACTTTCCAAGCTAAAGACTTCAGATGCTCAAGATAACATATGGTGGTATGAGTAAAGTTGTGGTAAGAATAAAGTGAATATGACGCATACTTGTCACAGAGGTTCCACGACACAGAGCCTGTTCAGCAATGCATGCACCCACATTGACGTAACTGGTTTCTGACATACTCTGAATCTCAGCTGCTGCCGTGATCCTTCTAGAGGCCAAATCTCACCGCTTAAGTTCCTTAGAAAGATCCGTGGGTGACCGTCCACACACTTCAAGAGAAGTGTCTTTGCAGTTCTGTCACTGTCACCCCAGCCTTGACCTACACAAGCTTCAGTTGAGTGAATTACTCACTGCTTCATGAGATTAGAAGCTTTTATGCCTTGTCTTTTATCATTTCACTGGTATCTCCCATTTATAGGCTGTTTCCTCCCCTTGCTCAATCTGGTTAGCTCTGTTCTAAGACACAGCTCCAGCACTGTCTGTCTGAATGCTTTTCTGGATTTCCATGTGGCAGGCCCTCTGCACCTCTCTGCCTGCTGCCCACACCTCTGTATTTCCTTCTCTTGTTCCTCCCTGTCTGCCCCTGGCAGGGTGGTGGCTAGGAATTGTGGCTCCTTACCTACTATTTGCATACTACTTACTTAGCATTTACATGCTATTTGTACTAGATAGACACTTAAATGCAGCACAAGACTTAAGTAGCATTTATATAAACACATTTGTTTACAAAATATTTTGATTTGGGAAGGCTTTAATGTTTTCAGTACTTTTTAATTATAGAGCACTTGTGAATTACTGGGTTCCTTTGTAGAAGAGTCTGCCGTAACGTGGCAATTTAATGATTTATCCACACGATATCTTCACATGATGAATTCTCAGTTCATCCCACTTCAGTATGGAGTAAAAGAATTTTAAGGGTTACCAAATGAAAGCGATATTTGATGTAGTTCTTATTGTTCCATAGAGTAGATAAAAAGTATAAGAAAATAGAAGAAGAGGAGAGAAATTTAAAACAAAGCATTTTTAGCCTTAAAAATTAGCACTCTCTAAAATGCACTGGGACATGATAAATGATACAGGACTGTAGGCACCCTCTCCCACACAGTGAGAGTAAGGGAAGATAGTGTCAGAGGAGGCACACAATGCCTCTGTGCCTCTGGTCATATCAGAGAATATTCATCAAAATGAACTCCCAGAGTGGAAATAAGTGGGATTTTTTTTTCTTTAAAAAACCCAAAGAAAGAAAATTAGCACCAGCCAAGTGGTCATGGGCCTAATGGAACCTTCTCTAACATAAATAAATAAATTAGGTATAATTGAAGTGTATTGTAGAAGGGTTTGGCAGTGGTATTGTGTTTGTTTTAGACTTTGTGAGGGAGGCTCTGCTGAGTGTTGTAGATGACGTTGGCCCAGGGACGTGTGAGGTGTTGTTTCTCTAAGGCCTGGCTACTCACCAAGTCTTCTCAATAATATTTTAAATGTTGTTTAAGGGATTATTTTGGTAAATTATATAGTTTTCAAAATGGAACCTATTTTTTTGAAAAAAAAATATATTAAAGGAACTCTAAAACCAATTATTGTAATGTGTGCAGTGTCCTGCAGGCTGAGAGCTAACAGGCTTTCATGTCTGCTAAGCAGAAATTTTTTAGGCCGCTGAGACAGAATTTAGAGGCTTGCGGTGACTCAATGCTAACACAAGGCACCCACTCAGAGTCTGCTGGGAATGTATTGCTTCTATCCCACCAGCTAATTCTTATTCTGGATTCTTTTACTTGGAGTTCTTTTTTAAATTTTTTTTATTATCTAGGTAATGTATAGAGGGATTACAGTTACATTTGCCAGATAGTAGGTACATTAATTCTCACACATTAATATCTCTTCTCATATTTTGTCCCTTATTTCCTTTCCCCCACCCACTCCCAATGATGCTGTTTCCCCCCTTCATTTTCCTATTTCAAATAAACAAAGGTATATACAGTATACCAGGTAACAAAGTCAGGTATAGTAACAATATGAGATTAACCAAAGGACAACAAAAGAGAAGAGAAGTAACATAGTACATTAAAAATAACACTCACTCAAGATAGAGCTCTTGTTTCCATCTCCTAGAGACCTTTTCGTTTAGTCTCATCCTATATGACCTTATGTACCTAGGTTTTGAGCTATTGTAATCCTCTGCTAGAGTACAAATCTAGAGTGCTAGATGTGTACTAATTATGACAAATGGGGGAAACCATTGAGCCTATGTTCCTTTGGGTCTGGCTTCCTTCACTTAATATGATTTTTTCCAACTCTTTCCATTTCCTTACAAATGGGGTGATATCATTCTTTCTGATGGCAGTATGGAATTGCATTGTGTATAAATACCACATCTTCTTGATCCATTCATCCACTGAGGGGCATCTGGGTTGGTTCCATGTCTTTGCTATGGTAAATAGTGCTGCAATGAACATTGTTGTGCTAGTGGATTTAGTATGTCCTTGTTTCTGGACCATTGGGTAAATGCCAAGTAGTGGAATTCCTGGGTCATAGGGGGGCTCTATGTTTAGTCTTTTGAGGCACTGTCATACTGCTTTCCATAGTGGTTGAACAAGTTTGCACTCCCACCAACAGTGTAGTGGTGATCCCTCCTGACGACATCCCCTCCAGCATCTTTTGTTATTAGATTTCTTGTTCATGGCCATTCTAACTCCTACTTGGAGTTCTAGCTACAGAATAAAGTCCCTAAATATAGCCCCTAGATCTCAGCCTACTTTACTGTGGCCATGGTGAGAGTGCATTTATGATTATGATCAACGTTTACAGATTTCAGTCTACTAACTGAACCTGGTGGCTCAGCCCTAAAAAACAATAAGTTGAACATTTATTGTCAAAATGTTTTGAGGGATTTGAGCGAATGTAATCTTACTCAATTCTGAGAACTATCCTTGGATTTCTTACCTCTCACCAAATTCAGTACAATTCACTGGACCAGAATTCCATCAAGCAAACCAGCAAACAAAACACACCAAGAGAAATGTAGTTAGTTTGGGTGTGGTATTGCGTGCCTGTAACCACAGCTACTTGTGAGTCAGAGTTACGAAACTAGCAATCTAGCAATGCTGTGGGTAAAACAAATAAAAATAAAAATTACTGGGGTTTGACTCAAGCCATAGAGAACTTGCCTAGCAAATATAGGGCCCTTAATAAACTCTCAGCACTGCAAAATGTAGTTTCTAAACAACTACTGGGAGGTAAAAAGTAATTAAAAATACAGTTGGAACTTCTATAGTTAATCAATGTAATAATGCTGCATCAAAATTGTTCCATAGTCAATAGCACTTTTCTTCATAAAATTCTGTGGCACATCGATTTGAAAGGGAGAAGTACTACCACAATCTGACCTTCTGAACTGAATTTCATTCAAAGAAATGTGTATTGAAACCCTGCTCTGTACAGGCACTATATAAGAAATCAATAACCTGGTCAGTAAAATTCCTACTGGTGGAAGCAATTGGCTCAGGACGGTGGAGCCAGGAGGCAGGTCTCCCAGAACTCACCCCTTCACCGGTCTCCTGTACAACAAATGCAGACAGCGGGTACTGAACAGGCTGAAGTTCAGATTTGCAAAATATCTGCCTGCCAGCACACCCCGGGAAGAGGATAAGTGGCAAGGATTTCAATGACAATGGAAGGTGGCCCCAACACATTAAACTTGAGATGAGTGGAGAGATTACAAATTCTCTGGGGTCTGGAACAAGACGATACTACAATCTGACACTTGAAAATTCAACTCGCTGATCAGATTGCTTCTTATCCTAACACCCTTTTGTGTCTGCGCTCCTTGAGCTTCAGTAAAACCACTTGGAGATTCTTTTCAGTTATCTTTTTGAAAGGGAAATTTTAAGTTGGTTTCTACTTGTCCTTTGGATTACTTTCCTTGAAATGCAGATGTATGCACCAGAGATACTCTCTAGACACTATGGTGAAAATGAACTATACAGTGGCGAGGGGAGAGGGACCGGGAGGTAAAAGCTGGGAGAATATAGGGGAAGAGGTGACACTGTTCAAAAAGAAATGCACCTTATGTACATAATGGTAACTCTTCTGTACATCACAACAAAAAAGTATAAATTAATTAAGAGAAAAAGAATTGAAGATTCACAGAAATAAATGAAAGATTTCCTTACTTCCAAAGATTTAGTAGTTCCTTTGGGGTAATAAATATACTTAATCATTAATTTTGATTTTAAAATATCTAGCAAATTCAAACTGTCAATAAGTTAGGCATGTTTTGAGTCACTACAAATTCTCCATATTTTCAGGCCATTCATATGCTATTTGCAGGGAATAACATGTGGCTGCAGTGGTTTTAATTATGTCACTGTTTCTACCAATAGTAAAGTAGAAAGGACTTGAGAGCAAAGCATATTTTAAAAAGAAAAAATCCTATAATATACATAGTTTTTATAATTCCTTCCAGCACTAAAACACTGCATTATTTTCAGAAATTCAAATAATCACTTTTTTTGATAAAAGTGTGTTTCCAAAAATATATTTAGAGGCTAGAAAGATTTAAAGTATGCCATCTCTAATGGCAACCCATAACTGACACACAAGACACTTTGAAATGACAATAGAAAACTTGTTTTATTATCATCGTTAATGGAAATGGCAAGAAAAAGGGGGAATATGGGAAATGGTTTAGTTATGATTCAACTTGTTTCCTATTATTTTCCCCCACATGGTTCCCTTTCTTTCCTATGCTGGAACAGACAAGAAATTCTACAGGAAAATTATTATCGTGATTTGAATAAGAATGTGGCTGTACTAGAGGTTGTTGATTTATTTACACATGGCTGTTGCCATTTTGGAGGCTGGCCTTATAAGGGCAGCGTGTCCAGGTACTGTCAGCTGACTCTTGCTTCCATCAAATGATTTTCTAAACTCACAACCACTGCATCGAGCACACTCACTGAACGAGGTAACCAAGATTCCTCTATGGGAAATGGGAAATGCTATGATACTTGAAGTGGTCTTGAAGAGAGTCAGTGCTTGGAATGGCTACTGTAAAAGGAGGAGATGCCCACCATGGATTTAAGGAAAAATAAGCCAGCACCCGGCCTTATAGGTTTCAGCAGCAGAAAGTAATGTGAGCGAACGGGAGGAGGAGGAATCGTTATCCTTGATCACCAATCTGCACTGCCTTCTGCTTTGCTTTGGAGGGGAGGTCTTGATGAGACAGGCCGGTGTGGCCTGCCTCGTACCTTGTCTTTCCTCAAGAGCTTCCAGCACGAAAACTGAACACATCTGCTGTGTGTGCTCATTCAAGATTTTAAATTATGTAAGAGTGTAGAATTTGGAGCAGAGAGACCTGAGGGATTTTGATCCTTTGGGGCGTCAGTAATCTTTTGAGATTACTACTAGATGAAACCATGGCAGGCAGGGGTGGCTGTGGAAGTCATCCGTCACCTATCATGGGAGTTAATTCCAGAGACCCCTGTGACGGGAAACGATCTGCAAAGAAGTGGCATTCTATTTATTATATATATATACACATATGTATAGATTCAAGGCTCTATAAACCCTTTCTGCTCTCTACAATCCTTTCTCACTCTTCTTAACCTCTCCCACAAGCTCATGAACAGTTCATCTGCTTTTACACGCTTTCTGCGCTCCTCGACCTACGTAACGTTACAACACGCGAACTTCGCCATGATACTCCCCAGTGAAGTAAACCACCACTGGAGAGAGGCAGCTCAGGGATGCCCAGCCGAGCGGAGCCCTGCAGCTCTCGTGAGGGCACCGCCACCCCAGGCGTTTCCCCCACTCGTGTGGTATCCTCGCCTGGGCCGCAACGTGCGTTTCCTCCAGCGGTGGAGATCGAACTGCTCTGGCCGAGCGGTGGACGTGGTGACGGGCGTGCTGGCGCTGCTTTTTCTCCCCAGGGAGAAGGTGTTTGTAACCCGACATGCCACTCCCGGTTGCATGGACAAAGTGCCATGGGCGAAGCATCCGGGGCACCATTCTTTAGCCCGTTGCTGAAGTTCTAGGCCATTCTGGTGATGGGTGCAACATGGTCAAGAGCTGAGCCAGCCTTCTCCCCTTCCCCAGGCCCTAGTCCGTCTTGCTCCTCCTCCTCTTCGCTTGCTGACTTTGCCTCGTCCCTGTTAAAGCGTGTCCAGGCTCACAGTCCCTTCCTTGCTGGTGGATTCGAGCACGTCGTTCACTCCCCTCAGCGCAGGCTGTGTCTGCAGAGCAGCTTCTCCATGCAGAGAAACGCTCTGGAGCCTGAAGTGTCACTGGACATTTTCAAACCAGCCCTCGCTGGCTGTGAATGAGGTTGTCCTGGTGGGAGAAGCGCTCGACCGCCCTGCTTCTGCAGTCATCCTCGGCTTCATGCTCGTCATGGCTGTGACGTCCATGCTTTCCAGAGAGTATTCCTAAAGCTTGCTGCCTTCATCTGGGCGGTGTTGGAATCCAGGGAGATATCCTTCCTTTGCTCCTTTATCCACGGAGCCAATGCAGGTCCATCCTCGCACTGCCTCCGGGGGAAAGCGACACCTTCTTTGTGGTCTGTTGGCCCCAGCAGCATTTTGTCCCTCTTCACTTAGTGAGCAGGAGATTCACTCAGCCCATAATGGTGGCCTACAGCCACCTTTGACGGGTTGAGAGGTGCCAGCTTTTCTTCGATGGAAGCATCTTCCTCTGGCTCTTGGGTTGACTGCCTGAAGCCTTAGAAAGCACAGGACGCTTGGCTGGCATGGTAGGACTTGGAAATAAATTCAGACTTTTACTAAAATTTCATATAAACACAATAGTGCAGAGCAACACACAGCAGTCCCACATCAATGCAAAGTGCACAAGGCGCGATGCTGAACGAATGGGCTCAGTGGGGGAGCGCAAGCAGGCGAAGCTGGGGTGACTGAGCCAGTCGGCGTCCAGGACACAACGCAGTGCTGGGGTGACTGAGCCAGTCGGTGTCCAGGACACACAATGCAGTGCTGGGGTGACTGAGCCAGTCGGTGCCCAGGACACACAACGCAGTGCTGGGGTTGGCCACTTTCCATCCCATCAGCCGAGAGTGTGCCGTGGGCAAGCTCACACTGGCAAACTTGCTGACGGGAATATGGCACTGCATTTCCATTGTGGATGGTACCGTATTTGTCCACTGATGAAATACATACTGCATTTTAATTCTATTTAATAGTCTTTTAATATATTTTGATTAACATTTTTTATCACTTTAAATTTTTAGGCACAATTGTCACATCATGAATATTATATAAACACAGCTATATACCACAAAAATCTCATGATACAGAATTAGATATACTTTTCTATGCATTTTTAAAACATACGATGTGGTGAAGCTGCAATCAGTGATCCGTGATATATCAAGAGACCACTCTAATGGTGAGTACCAGGCCATTCTCAACTGTGTAATAAGGAATTGTGTCAGAAAGAATATTGCTCTCTAGGGCTTTAACATTCGTATGCTGAGTCTTCATTATTTTTGAGACTTTGACTGAGATAATTGAAACTGAAATGGAACAAACACCGTGTGTAGATTTACTTTGGGTTGATTTCCAAGAAACCATTCTCTGAGCGTCAGTTTCCCCGTCGCCGGGCAGTATGTCCAAATTTACATAAATTAAACCAATTTGAATAAAACCCATCTTCTCCAACAACAACTATACTTAATATGACATCTATAAGGCATTTGTAATGTTAGCCATGCATTTTCATTTTTAAGAGGTACATTCAGACTCTTCATGGAGCAGAAGCAATTATGTGAAAAGAATCATGAAAATTTAATTCTAAGTGCTGAAGAAATGGACCTTGATAGAATTGTTTACTGGAGATTCCCTGTAAGATTGGGTCAAGGAAGTCATGAGCACAATTAACATGAATAGAACACAGAGACACTTCTCACCACCGGTGAGCGCCGTGTTACCTGCGGACAGCGGGTACTGCTGAAGAGACACATTTACTTTACTAGAAGAAAGGGCCTCCCTCGTTGTGGGGAAAACACATAGAACACTTCATTCCTGCTTAGTCTTCTTCTTATGTATGGAGTCTCTCCCTTGCTGGCGTTGAACACTGTGGCTTTGACTCTCTATCCATGTCTAAGGAACACGCGTGTGCTTTCCACACGTGCCTGGAAGTGGACCAGCAGACCCACCAGAGACAGAAGGACAGGCATCTGTCCTGCTCACGTTGTTGCTAGAGAAAGGACCCCTACCAGGTCAGGCACAGGCCAGAAGCTCAGGCCAAGGCGTGACCGTGGCTGAGACACGGACGTGGTGGGAAAGTCCAGCCCCATGTTCTATGTCCCATGCCAAGGCCACTCCTCTGGGCAGCGGGGAGGCCGGGCCTGGCTGGGCTCCTCCATGGAGCTGAGGCTGCTCTGACCCTCACTTCCTCGATTGCCTCTCTCCACTGCCTGAGCCGCTTTCCATCACAGGCGGTGGAAGGCCTCCAGAAGATTCCCCTCCCGCTCTCCAGTCAACGGTGGGAGAATCAGATGTTAGAATGATTACACTGATTAATACTACTGGGAATCAGACAGATGTGCTCACCCAGGAGACGTAAAGGATGAAGTTCTTCCTTTTTCTTTTAAAGGAAGGGATGGAGTGTGACTCAGTGGTTGAGTGAGGGCGTACCATTCATTAGGCCCTAGGTGTGGTCCCCAGAATCCCCCCAGAGTCCCCACAAATACATACCAAGGTAACCAAGTAAGATAGTTAAATTGGCTGTATTCAGTATATCTAGAAACCTTGTTAACATTTTGAATAAATCGTTCTGTTTTTATAATCTTTATCCTCTGCGCTGGTCAGATGCTTGCTATAAGATACGGTGGTAGCGAATCCCTAGATTTAAATGTAAAAGATTTTAAATGTGGTTGGCAGGGTGATGAATGGCTCTTAAGCTGAGAATGTTCCCTTCCACCTCACATAAGGAGTTGTAAATATTAAACTACTTACGAACGAATGAAGATTGAGGGTGTTTTCTGCTTGTTTAATGTAACTGTTTTTGTACCTCATCATAGTTTATCAGGCCATAAGAAGAAGGCTTCTCTTTTGTTCTTAAGAAGTCCACATTATCTCTGAACGCTCATTTTGAGTACTGCCCAGGGGTAATGCCTCCAGCCTCTATGAGATTCTGGGAGTTGTCTTTGGTCTCCTCCATTGGAGCCTTGACTGAGCCTGGTCTACAGTGTCTTAGCAGGCAGAGTGCTTTGGCACCGGGAGCCTTTCCATTGCAGTAGCCATGTAAGAGTCAGTATTTCACTTAAAATCCAAAGGAGTTCGTGACAGTTAATAGAGGCCGAGTGTTTTGAATGTTAACAACCCTGCACTTGGCAAAACAACTACTTTTCTTGTAACTGGGTCCTGAGGAAATGGCAGACATCAGAGTCTCTTTCCGGATGGGAGCTTGGCTGACAGGGGCAGGGGCAGCCAAAGCGCTCACCTTTCACCTTTGTCCCACGTTCTAGCCCGGGCCATTCCTGCGTGTTTGTAGTCTAGAGCCCAAGGATGTGTCCGCTGTATCTCTGATTTTAAAACGATTATCTGTATACCTGCCATTGCAGCCCCCACGCACTCTGCTCTGCAGCCAGAGGTCCTGAACTGCCCACCCCATGGCATCCACACTTCTGGTTTCCCACCCTCCCTGGATTTCTTCATCTGGCTGCTGCCTGCTCTTGACTTCTGGACTTAGCGTTCTCCCCGCCTCTCCGCACCCACACTGCAGCCCTGGCACCAGAGGGAGAGATCCTTAGCCGTCTGCCTGCCTGAAACCCGTGGGATCCATGCCTAAGAGACAGGGCTTCAGGGGACATTTTGTCATGGCTTCTGTTTGTTTTCTGTGACGACGACTCTTCTCTATTTGATGTGGTTCATTTCCTCTCTCAGAAGCCAGGGAAGGGAGGCGACACGGTGGAGGCTGCCTCTTGGGCAGCCCCCTGTTTGAGGAGTAGGTTGTGTCACTCAGCTTGCCAGGGGCCATGCCCTGTGGGCAGCAGGTCTGAGGACAGGCTTGGAGAGGCAGTGCTGGAGCAGTCAGGCTGTTGGTCCGAGGCAAGTGAGCTGAGGGAGAGGGGAAGAAAGGCCATGGACTTAACTGAGTTCACGTGCTAGCCACGTGTTGAAGAAGTGAGGACCTTGGCTGGTTCAAAACCTCCTCGCTTGCCTGTCTTCTGATAAGGGGTGAGCAGCGGGCTAACGGCTTCAGGGTAGAATTCCAGTCCACCAGCCCCCAGTGCGGTGTGTCTGGGCCTCAGTGAAATGCAGTTGAAAGTAAGGCCAGTGGGCGGGGTCAGGAGACCCCGCGTGTCTCCACTGGGGCCCCCAGATGGGCAGACAAAGGCTGCAGAAGATGAATCATTCTTGCTGTGAATCGTGGGAGAGGTGTGCAGGTCTCCCAAGACAGTAGAAAAAGTGGCATTTTGGTGACAGGAAATGTGTCACAGAAGATGAGGTCGGCAGGGTGAGGGGAGCCCAGAGAATCTGGAAGGCGATCCACAGAGCCCTGAGGAGGGGTCCGTTCCTAAGCTCACCTTCGGAAGGCGCCTCTGCCCTCCTGGCCGGCTGTCAAGGGAACTCGGCCTGTGGCTGGGAAATGGCAGTCTGTGCCCAAGGTTCTCAGGGAAGAAAATTAAATTCAGGCTTGTGGCCCAAGCCCACGCGCACCTACGATTCCTTGTGCTGACAGCCCTGCCTTCTGGTTTAATTTCGGCTTCACAGTACCTCACGAGGGGTGGGTTGCTGATTTGCAGTTTCTTTTGGTAATATTCTCCAACGCCTGAGCTGACTTCATAGTTAAAGTGCCCTCTGCTCTGGGATGGTGTCAGAAAGGTGGAAATCTCATCAGAAAACATTCATGTACATTTTCAAAGGTGCCGCTTTCAAAGCACCCAGTAATAGCAATTTCAAGATCCCCCGCCCCCCGCAGAGACAGGACTGCTACAGTGGTCTAGTTGATAAAGGCAACTTGCAAATGCCATGCAGTTATTTCTTATAAAAAGATGTGTTTCTCTGTGAATAACCAGATGTGCATGGCTTTGGAGTTTTCCCTTGTAGGTGGTCCACTGGTTTACAAGGCAGCTGCATTCTGGAACGTTATGATATACACATAATTGCCCAAGAAGGGGTATACATGTATTGTAAGGCAATAAAAATGCAATTAAAAATAAAAAGTTTAGTTTCTGCTATGTCTTGAATTTCCACAGTAGACAGCGCTTAGCAGTAGATAGAAAAAGGCAGTAGTTTTGTGTTTATGTTACTTTTCAGAACTTCAATCAGGCCATTGGATTGCAGCTCACCTTTCTTCAGGAGGGAGGCACGGGGTGGGGCCTCCGGGGCCTTGTGGGTCTGGAAGGGTGACGATGGCTGAACGCTGCAGTTAAAGATGGTGGCTGGTGGACTCCTGCTCGCAGGCTTTGGTGTGTGATAGAATCGAGACCTTTTGTGAAGTTGTTTTAAGTAGTTGATCAGAGAGGTTAACTAGATCATGAAGATGAAGATGGCACTTCTGGGTCCATGCCACCCCTTCCAGCTCCTCCCCATCCCTCCTGCACCCCTACCTTCAAGGTCTGCGGCTCAGCGCTTTGCCTCTTTTGCTGTGGTTCGCCTTCCAACCTGAGTTCCTGCACCCCTCTTGCCATATCCTGACACAGGGCCCCACTCCCCAGAACTTGTTTTGCTGTACAGTTCAGTCATTGTTCAGAAGTGTGAGGCCTTTGGATTCTGCCCTTTGGACGAGGTGCAGGTCCACCTGTGAGAGGAAGCACTGTTTTGTTCTCTTCAATGTTTTACACCCTGAGTGACAAACACTACTTCAGAGCTGCTTCTGCGGCTTTTCAACCACGTCAGATGTCCAAAATAAAGCCGACAGCCTCTTAGACAGTTTAGTCAGGTGTCCCAGAAATGCCTCTGCAGGTAGACTTGCTTTGATTTGAGCCATTTCTCAATACACCTGTACCTGGAAGAGTAGGGATTCTGGATTCTTGTATTGCATGTGGACAATTAAGATGTCCGTATAAGTCTTCACACTAAAATATAGTTACTGAGAAAAATCAATATTATATAAGTTTTTCTCCTACCTAGTATTCAAATTTGCTTTTTTCTGCACCCAAAATTAAGGTCCTAGAAAATTGCACTTTGATACAGTGTTATAATCAAGTATAATATGCAAAAAATGACCGGCAGTCAGGCATGACAAAAAGCATATTCGTACTGAAATTTCCAGACTTACACTCTGCTCCAGTAATCTGAGGCTAGATTGTTGAATCAGGAATCGTGTGGCTGGTACCTTACTCTTCGTGTTTAGAACGAAGTAATGGCTAGAGCTTACCTGAGTTTCTGAACTGTTAGAAGGTAAATTGTTATGCGGCCACCAGAAGGTGGTATTCATGTGAAGAAAACTCTCGAAATTTGTTGTTTTTGACTTCAGTAGCTAGAAACACAGGAAAGAGAACATTCTTACATGCAATCATAATTTTGTGTTGTTAAGAGACTGTGAGTCACAAAATTTATGCTGTACTTTATTTCCCTGTCTGTCACACACAATGGTAGCGCTCCGGTGAGGCTTATGGAAGCACTTTCTGGAATAACAGGTCCTCTTGAGTTTTGAGTTCTCTCCCCAGCTCTGTAATTGACTCACCCTGTGAGGTAATAAGATAATATTTGTAAGGCGCTGCACGAATCTCAGATGAAAAGAACTATGTAAATAGGAAGTATTGTTATTAGTTAAAGCCCACCCCACCCCGATAGGCCTTGAAGTCAGTGTGACATCCAGTTGAAAAGAATGCAGGGAAAGTTCACATTTTGACTGCAGCTTAGCTGGAGACCCTCTAATTAAGAGCCATTTTGGAGGATTTTCCTTGGTATTCTAATGAAATTCCATCCATCATGCTTATTATCACAGCCCTGGTGCTTATGCCTGCTGGCAATGAGAACTTGGGCGGCTGGCCCTCTTGGCACTGACTTGCAGGTGGCACTTCGTTCATTAAGCACCCCAGGCCATCAGGTGGACAGAATAGCCTCTTGGTTTTGGTCTTGCTCAGAAATCTGTGCTCCTCACTCTCTTGGACACGAATGCATGGATCAATGTACAGGCTGGAATTGACAGCCAACCTAAGGGCTGGTGGTTAAGACTTGGAGACTCTAGAGTGCTCTAGTGCACACAGAATAACTTTCCAGAGCCAAACACCTCTGCCAAGCCCGTGGTATGGAGGAAGAGAAGTTACGGGGCTCAGAGTGACCAGTGGATCCACCCTAAGGAATGACAGGCTTGAGAATGAAGAGATGTGCTCCAAGGTTGTATCCGGTATGGAACTGCAGAACAAAGCCAAGCCAGCCCTGCTCCCCAAAGCAGACGTCAAAGATGACCGCAGATTCGTCGGTCAGCCATCTTTTGCAAGGTGTGCACCAGCTAGATCTTACTCCTGACACCAAGAAGAGGTGTGTGTGTGTGTGTGTGTGTGTGTGTGTGTGTGTGCACATGCATGTGGAAGGCATCCAGACGGAGTGCAGGGAGAAAAGAGGACCAGACAGTGGCGGGGAGTTTGGCCTAGTGGTAGAGTGCTTGCCTAGCATGCACAAAGACCCGGGTTTGATTCCTCAGTACCACATACATAGAAAAAAGCTGGAAGTGGTGCTGAGGCTCACGTGGTAGAGCCCTAGCCTTGAGAAAAATCCAAGGACAGTGCTCAGGCCCTGCGCTCAAGCCCAGGACTGGCAAAAAAAAAAAAAAGGACCAGAAGCAGACAGTGAAAAGGAAGGGAGGGGAAAGTTAATGTGTTTTTTTGGAAGATGAAGGATTGTGGGGCCAATCTTGAGCCTGCCCTGGCACGGCTGAAGAACATTGAGGTCGTTCACGGGGAGTTCCTGTGCTTCCTAAAGCTGCCTGCCTGGTGCTGCTATAACCCTGCTGTCACCTGGACGAGGCCACTGGCTGGCCATGTCCCCGTGCCTTCCATAAGCTCCTCCTTGTTGACCAGGTGACGTTAGCCCTGCCGGCATGGTCATGACTGCATTACAGTTCTTTATTTCCTCTCTGTCTTAATAGGTATTATTTTCTGTGATGTTTACAGGATGCAGCCCATTATTTCATTTGGTGAAATTCAATTAAATCCAGCCTCACCACCGCCGATTCATCTGCATCTTCACAGGGCGTCCACGCTACGTCCTGGGCTCTGTCTGCTTCTCATCCGGGGAGGCCATGCACAGTGACCCCAGGCCGGAGCCAGCAGGGAGGCCAGAGTCTGTCCCTGTTTCTGAGGCTCCATGTGACCTTGCCTTTCCCCTTGTCTCAGCCTGTCTACAGCCCCTCGTGTGGGCTGGCTGTAGGGTGCAGGGGCAGCTTCAGAATCTCTTTGTAGATGTCGCTGGCCAGTCATCCTGGAGCCAGTCTCTTGGGCAATAGGCAGCTCTCTGTGTGCTGTGTACGGCTGGATGGAGCAGTGATCCCACACTCATGAAGCCCCCATGCCTCTCCAGGAGATCCCCTGCCAACAGATGGGCCTCTTTCCTCATTCCTCCCTCAATCTGTCTTTAGGCTTCTGGGATCAGAGCCTCACAAACAGGGCCATGCAGGGAAAACCAACACCAGGGGTTCATGGCTGAGATGCTTAAGACAAAACGCAGATAATGAGATGAAAGTGCACACGTGGAGGCAGTAGAGGTTTCATGGGACCTGGAGTCCCTCTTGAGACCACAGACACTACTGTGTCCTGGAGCCGGCGTGTGGCAGAGGTGGACAGTCCTGCAGAGGTGGGGACTGGGCAGGCCCAGGCGTCCAGGGCCCTCTGGGTCTGTGAAGAGGCAGCTGACCCTCCAGGTCCAGGGAAGGCACTGCAGAGAGAAGGCCCAATGCATTTCGGATGTAGTTTCTATGAAGATGCAGTTAGAGTTCACACGATCCCTTTCACCAATTTTTATAATGCCATTTATTTTGTCATTCATTTTCACTTAAAAGTTACCAGCCAGGTCTCCATCTGACATGTGCGAGGATCATAGTTTATGTTTTTAATGTGCAAATATGTTGATTCTTTGTGTTTGGCTTTCTAAACACAAATGTTGCTTGCTTTGTTAATGGCCTTTACTTTCACTGGACAATCCCTGTGCTTTGTCTACTGTGCTCATGTTTAGTCGGTGCTATGAATTTTTGTCCTTTGCTTTGTGGATTTTATTCTTTGTGGCAAGTATCAGTGCACATGAAGTACTTGAATGTGGGCCAGAAGGTTTGTGTATGATGTTCCCGTTCTTATTTACTTCCAAGCTCCTGATTCTTGAGTCTTCCTGTGATGCTGCCCTTTCTAAATGGAGTCTAGGCCCTTATAAAATGGAAAGGGCATTATTATTCTTGAAGTCTACCATTTTGTGATAAGTGGTTGGTTGGTGTGGGAAGAAAAGTTCATAGTCTTTGTATCTATTATATTCTTCAACATCAATGAACAACAATTCATTTTTAGCTCTGTGAATTAAAAATGCATCACCAAATTACCTGTAGTTTATGATTAATGATTTATTGTTTAAAATGATTTTATATTCATCATTCTTCCCCTAAAGGAGACAATGAATGAATGCTGATGATATTTTACATATATTATCATAGTGGCCTACCTCTAGAGTCCTGAGATTCATAAAATATTATTCCTGAATTTTTTTGTCAGCCATGGGATGTGAACTCTGGGCTGGGAGCAGTCCCTGAGCTCTTCAGCTCAAGGCTACCTCCCTATCCCTGGAGCCACAGCCCCACTTCCAGTTTTCTGGTGGTTAATTGGAGATAAGACTCTCATAGTCTTTAGTGTCTAGGTTGGCTTTGAACTGTGATCCTCAGATCTCAGCCTCCTGAGTTCTAGGATTAGAGGTGTGAGCTACTGGGCCCAGCTAGTCCTTATTTTTGAAAAGTGTGCTAACAAATGGATAAAGCTAAGGGACCCTACTATTCCCTCAGTAAATTCTAGATTTGAAAATTGCTCTTTCTGTAAAGACAGCTCCATCTTAGAAGCAGTACAGAGGAAGCTGGGCTCGGTGGCTCACGCCTGTAATCCTAGAAGGACAGACCTGAGGCTGCAGCCTTTAGATACCCAGTTCACCTCTCCCCTCTCCTCTTTCGAGGTGGGCCTGGGACTCTGTGTGGAAGTCACACTTCCAGGAGTGTAATCGGGGAGGCATTGCCTGTTCAGTGCTGTCCTGCAGGTTTCGGTGGGTGTGGAATCCAAAGCAGGCCTCAGATGAGACTTTGAGTGCGGCTGTTGAGGAAGCCAAGACTTGGTCTGTGCAGCTGTGCTGTCCTCTGCTGCAGGACTGCTCACCTCTAAAAGGCTCTACTGTGAAATTCCTTCAAGAACATGTCATTGGTTAGTAAGTGAAATCAGCATATTAGCAAATTATTTGAAACGATCAGTTTTCAGTTACCTGTTTCTCACAGCAAAAGGGAAGCTCGGGTTCTGACTTCTACTCCACATCGATATAGAAGACACACTGATCATTGTGTGTCAGGATTATTGAAGGACCCTGTGTGTGTACATAGTGTATGTCTATAAAATGATATTTATTTTTCTGAGGTACCAGAAATTATTTTTCCTATTAACTTCAGAAAGTTATGGTTAGTCCAGTATATATTTGATATTAATTGGTATTTCAATGAAGACGTTCAATGCGTTGTAAGGGGAGTCATGTTGCTATCTAAGTTTCTACCCAAATACACAGAGCTAAAAGAAAGCACTCTTTCAACATTAAGACAACATGACTTGGGACTATATTACATCATTGACCTATCATTTGGACAGAATAAAAATTGGACACTGTTATTGTCTATAGTATCTTTTTTCTTTTTTTGTTTTTTTTTCATATATTTTTTATTGTAATTAATAGAAAGGTTACATGATATTTGCCAGATAGATGGTGCATTAATTCCCATTACATTGATACCCTTTCACATGTCTTGGTCCCCATTTCCCTCCCCCCACCTTTACCCCTCATCTTGTTTTTCCCCCTTCCCTATTTCAAATAACCAAATACAAATATATCCAATATATCAGATAACAAAGTGAGATACTGAAACAGTATGAGATAACCAAGGGACAACAAAAGAGATGAGAGATAACACAGTATATTAAGGACAACAATCACTTATTATATGGCTTTTGTTTCTGGATCAACAAGATGTGGAATTTGTACACAATGGAATTCTATGCTGTTGTCAGAAAGAAAGACATTGCCCCATTTGTTAGGAAATGGAAAGACTTAGAAAAAATCATATTAAGTGAAGTAAGCCAGACTCAAAGGAACTTAGGCTCAATGGTTTCCCTCATTTGTCATAATCAGTAGAAACCTTGGACTCTCCTAGCAGAGATTTGCAATAGAGCAAAACCTAGATACATAAGGCCACATAGTATGACGCTAAATGAAAGGACCTCTAGGATATAGAAACAAATGTCTATAGTATCTTAAAGTTAAACATTGGAAGTAGCCAGGCCCGATGGTTTGGACTTAGAATCCTAGCTACTCAGGAGGCTGAGGTCTGAGGGTCTGGACTGAAGCCAGCTCCAGTAGAAAAGTTGGTGAGACTGTTATTGCCAGTTAACTACCAGTAAATGTGAGGTGTTGTGGCTCAACTGGTAAAATGCTAGCCTTGAGGGAGCTAGCTCAAGGATAGCACCCAGGCTCCATGTTCAAGACTCATGACTGACAGAAAGAAAAAAAAAAAGAAGAAAGTACTTGGAGGAAGACTATGCACTGTATGAGGCTTGTGCATGCAGAGTATGCTTGTGTATTGTTGCAGTGACTTGGAATGTGGTAGCATGAACGAATGGTCTCCTTTTGCTAAGTCTAAAAGTTTTAAGGAAGGCTGGGTTGTAGCTCAGTGGCAAAGCGCTTCCTAGCAAGTTCAACCTCCTGGGTTCCATCCACAGTACTAAAAAAGAAAAGACAAAAAAAATATGTAGTTCAAAAAAACCCAAACAAAAAAAAGTCTTAAGGGATGATTATAATTTGGCACTAGATGTATCGTTAAAGACAAGACACACAATCAAATTATCTAAAAACAGCATTCTGACAAAAAAGGGGATTTATGAAATGTAGGATAAGCGCTCTGCACGGTCAGGATTGCTGACTGGCGGGGCTGGCGAGGGCCTGTGTGCAGCCCTAGGGGTTCCTTGTCGTGAGCACCAATGCCTGAACGTCAGGGTTTGGTCAACAAGGGCAGCTATTGATATAATTACAAGAAGAAGACAAACCCTTCCGGCTGTGGGGACGTTCCTCAGATCAGCTAGGACGGGGTTTGAGTGTCAGGAGACAGAGCGGGAGCTGAGGGGGAAGCACGGCAGGTTTGCCTTCCGGATCTGGAGGTCTCACATGCAGTGATTTCTCCCGTCCTCTGGCGGTGGTTCATGTGCAGAGGGGACTGGCTGGTTTTCACGCGATCTGCGGTGCCACTTCCCATCCTGACAGGCGCTTTGTGTTCCCATCTCCACTGCTAAGGAAGGGCATCCACGGCTGACCTCGCCCCGTTCGCGGACTTCTCCCATTTCCTGACAAGGCGGGTTTGCCTGTGTCACAAGGAAGACGCCAGAGTGGGCATCAGTCCAGCCCCCAGGCCTGCTTACCCCTTGCCCTGTGACCCCTTGTCCTTCCAGGGCACTCTTCCTGCTCACGATGGCAGGACCTGGCCCAGAGCCAACAAGTGGAGGACACAAGGGGTGAACTGGCCTCTTGCTGAGTACAGTTTCCGGGGCCTAGTGAGTCTGCACCACAGCCAGAGAGACTTCCACAGGGAGAGGCCCGAGCTGGCACTGTGTCCGCAGTTTCAGACCCACGCTACTTCCCAGGTTCCTTCTGCAGTGTGGAGTTTTCCTTGTGAAAGTCTCAGGTATGTTTTCCAGGACCAGAGGAAAGACCAGGAGGGACAGGCAGAACCTGTGTTTTTGCGACGCATATTGATCTGCACACTTCCAAAGCCAGGGGCTGCTTCCACCACAAGCCGCCTGCCCATAGTGCCCGCCATTGACCGAGCACAGCTCAACTTCTAAGTGGGTGTATAGAACATTTTAGTTACGCTAATGGTATGTTTTTATCCGGGTTCTTTACATACTTTGTTAAGGATGGAATACTCAATTAATCTCCACATAAATTACAAGCCGTTATAGCAAAGATTCTAGAAATATGGTTTTAAATTTGCATTGTTATGGGAAACACAGCTAGCAATTAATCTGAGGCGATTCATTGATCTTTAAAATCAATAAATAAGTCTCTCAACTGAATATGCAGCTTATATTATTTATCCACATATTAGTTGGGTACAAAGCTCCATTTAGAAATACGTGCTTACAGAAGCCAATAAACTTCAGATGCAGAAAGTAGTTACTAAGTATCTCCCCAGAGCTGGGATCTCTTCTCCCCTGGCTTACTGTAGTGTGCTCTTCTGATTCCTGTTATCCCTTTACAAGGAGGTGCAGCAGTTTCCACCATGTGAAAACCAGTAATAATTTCTTCCACAGCTCCCAGCATCTGCCTTCTGCTGCTTTGTAAAAAGAAAAGGCTGTGCTTAGCCCCTTGTAGAGTCGTGGTTTGCATCAGGAGGTGAGGCTAAACAGAAGCCCGGCTAAATTATGGTTTGGTTTGTTCATAGACGCACTGTTACAATTTTTATTTCAACCCTTCCAAAGGCACAATGTAGAAAATCAATTTGTTGTACTAAATAATGGGTTTTGTTCCAATCTATGATGCCGTTACTGTGTTTGAGTTCCTCTGCTTCCGTTTGTGTCCCATTTGGGTTTTCATGCGGGGAGATACCAGGAAACACAGGTGAAAAACGCCATGGGACAGGTGCGTCCCACCGTGTGGGGAAAAGGCATGACGGGGAAGGGGAGGGGACCACACAGAGGCAGCCAGGGGTGGGGGGGAGATGTGAACCCCGGTCCACACCCTCCACCCCGCAGCTCCCAGCCTCCCACCCTCACCCTCCTCCTCCTCGCCGTGGCCTCTGCCTCACAGCCAGAAGGCTTTGCAGCTTCCTGGATGTTCGTGAATTTTCCTGTCTTCATTCTACGCTTCCTTTGTATAACCAGACCGTTTTTCAGTCCTCAGTGGCTCCACTTTCCCTGGAAACATTCACATTCTAATTGGTAACTGGGCAGTTATGGCCAAGATGGTTCCTAGAGTGGATGCCACTCAAGTCGCTCTACCACTCTCACTGTCTGGAAGTCCCTCTACCACCCTCACCATCTGGAAGTCGCTCTACCCCTCTCACCATCTGGAAGTCGCTCTACCGCTCTCACTGTCTGGAAGTCCCTCTACCACCCTCACCATCTGGAAGTCCCTCTACCCCTCTCACCATCTGGAAGTCGCTCTACCGCTCTCACCATCTGGGAGTCACATTATCCCTCTCACTATCTGGAAGTCATTCTACCAGTCTCACCATCTGGAAGTCGCTCTACCCCTCTCACCATCTGGGAGTCACTCTACCCCTCTCACCATCATGAAGTCACTCTACCTCTCTTACCATCTGGAAGTCACTCTACCGCTCTCACCATCTGGAAGTCACTTTACCCCTCTCATCATCTGGAAGTCACATTACCCCTCTCACTATCTGGAAGTCATTCTACCGCCCTCACCATCTGGAAGTCACTCTACAGCTCTCACCATCTGGAAGTTCCTCTACCGCCCTCACCATCTGGAAGTCGCTCTACTGCTCTCACCATCTGGGAGTCACATTACCCCTCTCACTATCTGGAAGTCATTCTACCCCTCTCACCATCTGGAAGTCGCTCTACTGCTCTCACCATCTGGAAGTCGCTCTACCCCTCTCACCATCTGGAAGTCGCTCTACCCCTCTCACCATCTGGAAGTCGCTCTATCCCTCTCACCATCTGGAAGTCCCTCTACCACTTACCATCTAGAAGTCCCTCTACTGCTCTCACCACCTGATCCTGTGCCAGGGCACAGGCTCCCCAGGGGCTGCCTCAGCTTCCTCACCTGTCCCCTCACCAGGCCTCCTCCTGCTGCTTCCCTCCCTGCCTCTCCCCTCCATTCCCTACTCCTTCCCCTGCCTACCCCTCCCTTTACCCTTCCCTTTTTCTCCACCTTCCAGATCTCTGTTTTCTTAGTGCGTACATGGGGTTTCCCAGCTACATGCAGAGCGGTGTGCCCACAGCCACGTCACGTGGGAGTGGAGATGGGCACTGAGGCTGCTGATGTCCACGTGTCCACAGTTCTGACCTGTGCCCCTGCGGTAGGGAAGAGGACATCAGGGGACTGGGGAGGAGATGCCGAGCGGTAGTTACGCTGCCCGTCCCTGGTGATAGGGAGCAGGTTTCTCGTCTTCCCCTAGCCTGGGGGTCCAGCTCAGAAGCCTGGCTTCTCACGCTAATGCATCCCTTTCCACATTCTTCCAAGTGTTTCCATTTGGATTGCTCTTTCTTCGTAAGGTCACCCTGCCCCTCCCATATCCGGTCTTATCGAAGTGACCAGGATCATGGAACCGCAGGCATGCCCAAAGGACAGCTTCTACTGGAAAATGGAGCGAGCCTGAAAACAGATGTTAAAGTTTCTGGGAGCTCGTGGTGTCCGCCCTGCCCCCTGCGGACTGCCTCCCTGGCCTCCAGGCGCCGCCCTGCCTGTCCTGCTGCTTCTCAGGAGGTGCACAGGCTGGCGAAGAAGTGGCCATCCACGCTTTCTCCACCAGGGCAGGGCGTTGGCATGAGCACAAACCAGTGGATGAATCTGAAGTCACCTCTCCCGTCCATATTCTGCCCTACGTACAGTGCTCTGAGTGGCAAGACTGTTAGTACTGGGTCAGGCCAGCCATTCCCCAGCTGACAGCGAGATTCGGAACAAGTCTTCCTTCCCCAGGGGTTCCAAGAAAGCCAGCTGGACAACACTGCCCAAGTGTGATTGATTCTTTTATTTCCCTCTTGCTTTCCTTCTCTTACTTGCCCCCCCCACCCTCCTCTCTCTCCTTCTCTTTCTTTCTTCTTTCTTTCTGCTCTCTTCTCTTTCCAATCTCCTCTCCTTTCTCTTATCTTTCCCTCCTCGCTCTTATCTCTCTCTTTCTCCTCCTCTCTCTTCTCTTGCTCTCCTCCCTCTCTTCTCCTTGTCACTCAGTGTCTGTCTGTCTGTCTGTCTGTCTCTCCCTCCCCCTTCCTCCTTGGACAGCTCATTTTGGAATAAGCACTGTCACCAGGGCCAGTGCCCTGCCACAGAGTGGGGAATGTGCTCAGTTGGTTCCCTGGCTCCAGTACTCAAGGAGAAGGGGACTGTGTCTCCCCAGCCGGGACGGCAAGGCAGACGTGGATGTGACCGCAGCGTGGTTAGGCTATGGAGCTCCATGGTGGGACGCTCCTGAAGCTAGATCACAAAGGAGTGGCTGCTGAAAGGGACTTTCTATTTCTGAGGAACGTGATGTGAGAAATGGAACCGCCAGGACCCGCATTGCCAAGCATGAATGCTGTCCTTACATTAGCATTCACCAGGAGACTGGAGAAAGTGGCAGAAGACACAGATGGGCTTTTCAGGATGAGACAGCAGCAGGCTGCAGAATCACTGCTCGGATGGAGAAATAAAAAGAAATTAGTGCCATTAAAGGGAAAGTGCGCGGATGTGTTCTTTTTGTAAAGCTCTAACCCCTTTCCTCCACAATTTTACCAACAATGAATGTTCCCTTCCCTCGCTCACTCACTAATTCAGTGCTCTGTATTTTTAGAAACCCTTCACTTTTCTTCCAAGTAAGGATGTTTATTAAATTTTGTATTTGTTTTTTTAAATCTTGTAGTCTAACTTCAAAATACATAGATATACATAATGTTTTATTTCATAAATAAATGTTTCTATGACATACAAACCCTTAGCCTAATTTTGATTAAGTTCTAAATACTAAGTCCCAGTGATTGTAAATAGAGATTCCCTCCTTGAACACTTGTTTGTTAAACTTGTCATTTAAAATATGATGTAAAAATCAACGTTAATAAATTCTTTAATAAAAAAGGCACGTGCAACCTAGCATACACATCTGTGCAGATTGCTTTGGCTTCATCTGTCCCTAGGATATTTACCTCTTCAGCTCTGCCTCAGCAGCTGCTATGTATCTGATAGGACTTCAGGACAGGCCCTGGAATTTCTAAGAAAAGGCAGCTCTAGGACTGTAATTTCTAGCTCCTCTCATCACTTTGAGGTTTATGTATTACATCCCCATTGCTAAGAATGAGGTGTGGGTTCCTAAGTGACAACCAAAGTTTCCAGAAGACAAAGTTGACTTTGACCAAAGAAAAGCAGGATCTAGCAAGATTTGGACAGATGAGTCCTCTCCCCTCCTTTCTTCCTCTTGTGGACCCAGCTGGCGTACAGCTGCTCTGACAAGCCTGTCTAGCAATTCTCCTCTAAGCTGGTGACGTATGGGTGAGGCCGCTTACTCTCGTTGTGAAGTACAAGGCCATGGCTGTCTTTCCTGTATCACTTTCTTTTTCTTTCTGGATGCTCTTTAGCTGACTTTTCTTGTTAGAGCAATACCCCCAAATCTTGCCTCAGTTTCTGTTTACTTCTTAAAAACAGAAGTATGGCTTAGATCACCTGATTAGCAAGTTCAATGCTCTGACTTTAACCTCAGTACTCTCCCCACCCTCAGGACTCTTAGAAAAGTAGAAATAGGGCGAAAGAACCTCAACTTGATCAAGAAGCTTGTAAGACAGACAATGGGATGAAGTAGAATACAGAAAACTCAAAGATCGTTTAGATAAGAAATAGCCATGGTCAAGTTTTGGAGAGCCATGCTCAGGATCATGTAGATTCTATGATGGTCTCTGAGGAATGGTGTGAAGGAGAAGGGGCTTGGAAAGGTAGGGCAGGCTGAGATAGAGAATAACACAGATGATGGGAGAACTGGAGGCTGAAAAACTAGTAATTATTTCAACGTAAGGATGAGATAGGATGAAGAGGTAGTAAATGGTAAACGAAGAATCTTAGAATGGATTAAATTATCTGTCGTGATAGAATAGGATTCTGTGCAAATTGCCAAAAGGCTGATTGTATATTTATATGGTCTACTCAATTTGGATTTAGTTCATTAAATGTTTTATTTTATAAACTAATTTGTTAAAATTAATTTTTTCTGATTATGTTAACATGTTAGTTCTTGTAAATTTTGATCAGATGAACTGTTAAATACAACACTTTTATAAACAAGCAGCAAGCAAAAAATATACATAGATATTAGAAGCTTCTCAGGGATTTAGGAACCTTTATCTCCACTGAAATGTTCACAGTTCATCCAATCTGACAGAAAAGTTAGAAACATTTCTCCATTCCCAAATTCCATTCTTTGTAAAAAAAAAAATCCAAGCATGAATCAAAGATTGACTTGCATAGGTCACGAATGTAGTTTTTCAGGATTATCTCCTAGAGAAAACTTAGGTGGGTTATGTCCGGTAGCGGTAGGTAAGTGTAATTGTAGAAATGACGTTGTTATCCAGTATCATCACACTGAAGACAGCACAGGTCAGTTAAACATATTCCTGTTTCAACAAGCAGTCTTTCTTTATCTTCATGCTAACTTTGGGTTTCAAAGTTACTTGTTAACTAGAACTCCTATATTCCACATTCTAAGTTTCTTGGGGTAAGGAATATTAAGATTTAATCACTGATTTGGAAGAATGTGTCATAATCCATGCTGTTTAATTGAATAGTACCCAGATTTGGACTTCAATCCTCGTGCTTGCTCTGCAGGTGCTCTGTCACTTAATCCATATCTCCAGTTGTATTTCCTCAGTGTTTTTTTTTTAATTTGGGGGGTGGAAGGTAGGGTCTCACTTTCTCCAAAGTAGCAAGAATTACAGATATGAACTGCTGGCATTTACTCTATGTTTAAATTTCCTGGTGTTCTGTAAACTCCGTGGACTGTCATTTGCTGTTGTTCACTCGGTGATGCAATGCGTTAGCTCGAGTCTCGGAGGTGACATGCACCAGGGTCTCCTCCAGCAAATACCACAGAATTACTTAAACATAATTCACTTGGCAAACAACCCATCACATCTTTATTTCTTCTTTAAACCTTAGCATAGGTAAATATTCCTTTTCTTTTAAATTCCGGTCTTTGTAGATTTTGCTTTAATTAAAAATGTAAATGAGGCTGAGTATAGGTGGTTATGTTTCCAAAGCAGTCCAGGCAAAAGTCCAAGAGACTGTCTCCAGTGAACCCACCAAAAGCTGGGCTGGAAGCCTGAGTCAAGTGGCAGTGTGGCAACCGGGCAGGGAATCTGAGCAAACATGCAAGTGAGAGTGAGTAACCGGCCTCAAACCTCAGGACTGACAAAGACAAAATAAAAATGAAGTGTAAAAAATAAAAGAAGGCGGAATCTATTTACGTCACTCTCCTGTACAGACAATAGGGATTGTTTTGTTCTTATTTTGATTTTTTTTCCCATTTGCCTCTCAATGCCTCCCTTTGTCCTGTGGGCCACCAAACATCAGTTGAGAATAGATAAGTCTTTGGGGACAACCAGGTTATCAACACAGAAGTTATTAGGGTTCGGGACCCTTCTGCTCACTCACATGAAGTACATTTTTAAAAAGGAAGATACGTTAGGGAGAGGAATGCAAGTTTGTGAAAAAGACAGTAGGTCCCTGTTGAAGGAGACTTTCATGAATTGAAAGTACCAGTCCTTCGATGAGTACCGAAGCTGTCTCCTCTGGTGATTCAACTTCATCAAGGTTAAGACGCTGTTCAAAAGGCAGCGTGCCCGTGTGGTGAGGGAGCGCGGAGGCGGGGGCCGGCGGGAACCGGGTGCTGCCTTTGGACAGGGTGTCCCCACAGTTCATTTGCCCGTGGTCACCACAGGGTCCAGCGAGTAGGAGTAGCCGGCGTCCAGTGGAGGCCGGGAAACACAGAGAAGAAGGCAGCGCAGGGCGGTGTGGACCCATGGGCACACACAGGGCAGCCTTCTTGCCAGGGGAGTTAGGGACACACACTTTCAGTTTCTCACTGAGAATCTCTGAGCCCCGCCTCCACCTTCCCCTTTCCCACATCTCAGAGTCATCCTTACCACTTGAGTGGACTGGGAGAAGGGAAGGCTCCATCAGTGATCCAGATTCCCTTCCCATGGTCAGCCTCGGCAAGCCCATGGCCTCGCCTCCTGGAAGGGAGGTCGTGAGGTGAGAGGGAGCCAGTCTGTTTCCTCCACGCTAAGCAGCATGCCTCAGAAACATCTCAATCCGGGCCTTACTGGTCTGGATTCATTTCAGGTTGAACAGGGCTTCTGAGTGGTGAGTTCCCGAGAAAACATTTACACAGCAGTGAAACATTTGCACCATAGCCCAGAGGGAAAGCCCAGGAGGAGACAGCAGAAAATGCACTTGTCCCCAAGCATAGTTGGTGCAAGTTTAGATCCACAGAGTGAAAGAAAACTGTTACCTGCGGAACGCAGACAGTAGTTATGACCGTGGAGGAACTCACCTTATGCGCACCCAAAAATCGTGTGGATGTTTGGTAGAAAAGGCCTTCTCTGTGCACATAAAACCAGCCAATCCTACAGAATCTCCCAGCCCCTTGTGCTGGCGAATTCTGCAAAGTATGTCTTCTTTGGAATCCATGATTCTCCAGAAAGATCACTTTTGGTAAAAGTTGCTATCCAGATTCAAAATGATATTCAGTATACTTTGGAGCTCCAACCAAATACATGGGAACACAGATTTGTTTTCCTCTGACAGTTCTTTTGCCATTTGTGTTTCCATTACTTCCAGCCTGGGGCAATTCTGCTCTTGGAGTATCTATCTATCACACCGGGACCCCAACGGGGGACCTGCTGGCTCTGAGCTGCTATCTGGGTCTATTTTAATGCATGTCATAAATCACAAATAGAAACAATCATAAGCATGGGTTTCTAAAGTCTGCTTTAGATAGCCTGATGCCTGTAGGTTTTTGCTTCATTTAAACCTCGGGTTTTAAGAACTTGCCTGGGGTGGAAAAATCTCATCATGTGTAATCACACAGTGACAGACAAGCTAGCATTATGAATTAAACCAACACTGGAGCTCTTGGTAAGCAAGGAGGGGGGCTGGGGTTTGTTTCCAGGGACCCTCTCCTCTGTGGCTTCACCGTCTACAGCCTGACTGGTGACGGGCCAACCAAATGCGCCGCACACATCCCAGACTCCAGACCTCATTGGCTGCATCTCAGGAAGCATCCCCCGTGTGTCTCATGGTCCCTTAATGACCAAGAGTATTCTCTGCTCCCTTGGATTGAATGGTATGACATGCTGCCTGATGAGCTGGCCGTCTACACACCCTCCCTGGCCAGAAATGTCCTGGGAGCTGAGGCTGGCCTGTTCTGGCCAGCTCCACACGGAGTTTCTCTGGGGCGGCTGACATGGACTGGTTTGTCCTTTCTAGAGGGTCCCCCGTTCTCTGATCTCCTTCCCTAGGAGACAGAAACACAAAAAAAGAACTACCTGATTTTAATCAATTAGATCAGCGAATAGCTTTTCACTGTTTTCCTAGACTAACTATGAACAAGAGTAGATTTATTTTCTTGTACAATTAGTCTCAGTCTTCTCCTTAGCTTTCTTTTGGTTCTTTCCTTGACTCCTATTAATGAAATCCCTTAATGCTTGGTAACTGGGAATATAATTTATTATATCTTCTAATCTTCTTAATTGCTAATTTAATTGGAAAAATGCTGTAAATGAATTGATAATTTTTTTCTCAGCTGAACCATGCCTAATTTGTATCTCAGAGGGAAGTTGAGGTACTGGGGTTTTCTGGTTGAAGGTGGGTTGGTATGTTATGGGCCAGACCCAGACAGCTAGTTCAATTCCTCATTCCCCAGTCTCCAGAGCACACTACCCCGGCTTCCCCACAAACCTCTTCCGGTTAGGCACTGTCATGGAGCGGACTGGCCACTTCATTCTGGCAGAGGCCCTTGGGCTTTGCTGTGGACTGAGACAGCATGGGCAGCTATCAGAGTGGCCAGGGCATCCTGGGGCCTTCAGGAGTCTCCCAGACCCTGAGTCTGTGGGGAGATGATGAGAGAGGCTCTCCACCTCTCAGCTGGAGATGCAGCTTCTTGGAGAGCCACTGAACTCCTGTCCTACCTTCTGACGCGTGCGGATTTCCAGCCAGCATGTGAGGACTTAGGGCAGAGACTCAGCATGGCCCCTGAGGTGCAGCCCCTCAGCCATTGCTTCTCCTCTGGATGACAGAGGCACCGTGGTGACGGGAGGGGACAGTGTCAACTTTCTTTTCTAGAAATGCTCACTCTTTAACTCCTGATAATTAAATAAGTGCATTTTCTCATTTATTAAAAATGTTTTTCACGCTGTTCCAGCTGGATGGCATCCTTAAATTTATAGACATTTTATGTTATGAACCTCTGAGCAGAAGCTTGTTTAACTCACAGTTCAAAGCCTTCCACACCTTTGGGCTTTGGCTCTTGAACTAACTACTGTTTACTAAGCATCACATTCAAATTCCCGTGCTGTCTTCCATAGATCTGAAGGCCCTGACTCTCAGCCCAGCCTGCTCAGTTAACATGGCAAATGGATTCTTGTCTCCACACCTCCAGCTCCCCCTCCCTGCCATAAATATTTTAGCTGCGTGTATCAGCGCTCCGCATGTTCAATGGCTCCAGCAAAGCAAATAAAATCGGTAGCTTCCTGCGGGACAGAGCAGTGCTCTTAGGCTCGGCAGACTCTCTAGGAAGCCAGCTCTTTTTTCTCTTTGGTCACATGTCTGTTCTGCAACCTTGAAAGGTTAACCTAGGCCACTCGAGGAACAGACGCTAACGAAAACCAAGCACCATGCTTGAAGGGGAGGGATGGGCGTGCACGTGGCTGAGCTCTAATCGTGGAGCCAGCGGCACATCATCCATCACACCGAGGCCGCCAGCAGCCCCCCCTCCGTGTCCACATCCTGCCCCCCGAGGAATGTCACTACGAAACCCCCCAAACCCCAGGGGACGAAAGGCAGAAACCATGCTCTTATTTGCTGCCCACAGATGAGGGGGAAATTAGAAGTTGAAAGACAATACAAACGTGAAAGTGGTGATCGACTGACGAGCTGTGAATCCACAGGGTGACTCTGGTTCAAGCTGGTATTCCACGGCTGCTTACCTTGCTGGCCCTGGGTCTGGTTACCTTCCCCCAGTCATGGGGAGTCCCCACAGCAAGGGGCATTTCACCATCAGCGTCCAGTGAGCTGTTAGGTCTGTGTGATGACAGGCCAGGAGCGGTGCAGTGCACGGCCTGTGTGTACCAGACGGAGTCACCGATCCCCAGAACCCCAGTGGGTAAGAGGCTTCCTCCAGCAATAGTTAAAGCAGTCTGAGGAGGCTCGAGTGGGCACGAGAGGCTAGGACCACCTCAATGGCTTTATCCTGAAGGACAGTCATCTGACTGCCATGCACCCCAGTAAGTCCTGGACCCCTACCCACCCTCCTCCTGTGGGTGTGGACTCCGCTGGAAAGGGACTTCTACCCAAGGGAGTTTGCACTCCTACTTGTCAAAATTCATATTGGGAAACAGTAAACACCGTGTTTTCATGAGTGACGCGAGCTGCAAGGAGAAAAGCAAGTGCAAGCTAGTGAGTGGCTGCCTGCGCCATGGGGCGATGTGCACGCGTCTGGGAAGAACCACTTTCTCTTGGACCTGCCCAGGAAGGAGCAGATGTGGGAGGTGCCTGGAAAGAGCTGTCAGGAGATCAGGGAGTCTGGATTAGCAGTGCAAAAGCCGGAGGCAGGCACGAGCTTCTATAAACAAACACTAGTGCCATCAAGAAAGATTGTTCTCTTTCTGGGCAGGATGTCTGGTCAAGTCCCCCACTTTGCTTTTCTGAGCAGTAGAGATTGCGTGTGCACTGCACCTGCAGGGTAAGGGATACCTAAATGGCTTTGTTCCCAAGTCTAGGCATCAGAAGCAGAGACGGATTGCATGCAAAAGTCCTGCCTCTGCTTCCCCTGCCCCTGGCTTCTCGACTTCTTCTTAGCTTGTGTTCTGAGTAATCTCCCCAAGTGTCTGGGATGAAAACCCAGCCACCTCCCTTCAGGCTCTGCTCTCAGCTCTGGGAACTGACATTGAGCTGCTCTTGGTGGGTGAAGAAATAGCATGTTTTAAAAACTTCCTCCAGGGCAGGCTGGTCCTATAGAAGGGCCTGTGGGCTTTAATTTTGAAGCACCTTAATCAAAGCTCTCTGAAGGGCAATTTAGGTCACAGTCCTCCACGCAAGGAATCATTTTCCAAGTAAACAGACCCCAAAATAGCTGATGAAACTATAGAAGATAATGCAGAAGTTAATGCATATTTGATTTGTTTACCCCCTCGAAAGTTCTTATCTGATCAGGAAAAGCTTCTGCTTCCATCACTGAAATTTGAGGTCTCTTGATAGTTGAGATTCTAGAGTCATTTAACCATCCATCCTACTCAAGAGCCATTACAGCAAATAAAAAATTCATCAGTGTTCACGGTGGGTCTCTCTCGCCCTGGTTGAGAGACACACAGGCTCCTGCCTGAAACTGAAGAGTGACAGTCACCATCTCACAGCAAACCCAGCCTAGCAAGGTCACACAGGAAACTCTGGAGGTCAAAAGCCTAAGCTTGTATTTGCATAGCAACTTGCATATCATATAAAAATCACTTACGTCCATTAAGTGAGAGGTGACAACCATCATTCCCTGTGGGTCCCTCTCTCCCTGGGGTTGGCTCCTGACCTTTCTCAGGTGACAGCTTCCTTCTTGGCAGAGTTCAGCCAATGGTGTCACATTGTGCCTGACCTTCACAGGCGGGCCAATATCGATCACTTCTTTCTGAACCAAAGCCCACATGGAATTATCACAGACAGACTGAGAAAGATCGGCCACCTTATCTATAAAACAACATCTGGAACAAAGACAACAGAGCTCAAAGCCAAGTCCTAGCAAACACCTCCCTCAGCTGATGGGATGAATATTCTGAGTGCTTGACACTGTGAAGAAAGAACAAAGATTTATTTTTCCCATCTGAAGAGCCAACCGGTGCATGGTAGAAGACCCAGACTTCTCAGTCCAGCAGTGTAGTCCATGGTCAGAGACCCAAACTTCTCAGTCCAGCGGTGTAGTCCAAGGTCAGAGACCCAAGCCTGTCCTCGGTCCAGCAGTGTAGTCCAAGGTCAGAGACCCAAGCCTGTCCTCGGTCCAGCGGTGTAGTCCAAGGTCAGAGACCCAAGCCTGTCCTCGGTCCAGCGGTGTAGTCCAAGGTCAGAGACCCAAGCCTGTCCTCGGTCCAGCGGTGTAGTCCAAGGTCAGAGACCCAAGCCTGTCCTCGGTCCAGCGGTGTAGTTCTGTCCTGAACCTGTGCCTACAACTAGGCAGCATAGGGTGTTGGTATTCTCTTGGCTCACACCAGTAAATCTTGGTCTTTACTCTTGTAACTTTGCAATTAGGTATTGCAGTAAGTAGCATAGCTTATTCTTTTTCACCGCTTTTCCCCTTGGATATTCTTGGCCAAGACCAAGTGACTCAGAATCTGTCCTAGGAATAGAGACTTTACAAGGTCCTAGTTGATTACAAAGTACAGCTGGGGACGAGAGCCACTCCATGGAGAACTTTCTATCAAGGCCAGTGGAAATGTCAATCGAGTCCTTCTGGAAAAGTGCCCCAGCGTAATCAGTCCTCAGCACAGCCTAAAATTGAGGTCTTGGAAAGTGTTCACATTTTGTCATCTATAATAAGGGTAGAATAGTAATGTCTTTCCACCTGACATGTTTCTGTTGACTGTGATTTTTTCCCAATTCATCTTCACTTTTTAAAATCTACTGTGAGCTATGAACTGCTAGATAATCCCAGAAAACTATATTCTTTAAAGACCTTTTACAACTTTCAAAAGACTACCACTTTAATGTGTACTTGTTACCTCATTATTGTTAGGTATGAATTTAGTGGGAAAATGGGCTTCTTATTAGTTCTTTGGTCCTAAACTCATAAATCTTTTTCATTAATTCTTTTCTTATTAAGGCATAGTGAAGTCCCACATGCATTTGATAATATTACTGTGGAAGGTTTGGGTCCATAGAGGCCTACTATTGGGATTTTGTTTTAAATTATAAAAAAGAATCTCAAACTAATTGTCTATGTGCGGTTCAGCAGCAAGAGCAGACTCTCGTGTTCACATACGTACCCCGCATGCAGGAACCTGAGAATCCCTCGGCCCCTGTAAGACTTCCTACTGAATCACACCACCAAGACATCGAGTGCGTTTAAAGTATTCAGTGGACAGGCCAGGCTGGGAAGGAAGGAAAACCTGAAAGCAGATTCCAGGAGCTTGGCCTCGCCCACAGCAGGCCACTAAATATCGAGAGCACTCGGGAAGGGTGTAACAGTGGGTCTTGTCGACCAGAGGGCTGGGAAGCTCGTGGTGTCTTCATCTTCGTCTGTTGTTCATGGACACATATTGTCAGGGCAAAAACAGCGTTGAAACAGAAAAATAACACGTGATCACTCCTCTATATATCTCTGGTCTCTAGGTAGAAATAGAGATGCAGATATTACTTGTATCTGTGTGTTGCTATCTAATCACCAAGTGCACGTGGGGAGCAGGGAGCAGGCTGGCTTGATCTCTTGAGCTGGAAGCTTGTCTCTGGAAGCGGGGGTGTGTGGAGGCAGGTCAGTACCGGGGCGTTGAGGGGCAGAAGAGGAGGCGGTGAAGCAGGGAGGAAGGGCTTCCTTCTGTCTAAAGATGCAGTGGGACTCTCTGTGGTCGATGGCAGGTCCTTTCTGCCGGCAGTGCTTGCGGGAAGCCTGCAGGTCACTCTGGGGTCTGCTCCATGAGCTATGCCTACGTGAGGAACATGTCCACATGTTAGGAGTCAGAGGCAGAAAGGAGCCAGCAGGGCGGCACCACTCAGCCCTGGGCCTGCCCTCATCTCCTCCTCCTCCTCCTGCCTGACACTGGCAGAGGATGCTCTGCCACATCTCTCCCCTGGGGCACATGGCCTTGAGCATGGGGATGGAGGGAGCCTCAGCCATGTGGCAGAGGAGGCTGACCCTGTGGTGTGCAGAGCTCCACCCGCACCCCGTGTTGATAGACAAGGCCCTCTCCTCCAGGCTGGGAGAACGTGTCTGTAAGCGGGACAGGTTGGGAGCACAGACGTTCATTTTCTCTTGATATGCCGGGGTCTTTCATTAGAGCAAATGTCAAAGCCTCTCCATGCATGCTTTTCTTTCCAACTTCCCTGGGGTCTCGTATCCTGCCTGGTAGGCCTTCCCCGCTGGAGAGTGGCTCAACCAGTAGCATGTAGATTGGCCATATTAGTTTTTTCATTCAATCAAGTATACAACTGTGTTTGTCCGCTACATTTTAATAATCTTTATTTTACCTGTTTTTTTAAATTTATTTTTAATGGTTTTGTTTGCCAATCCTGGGACTGGAACTCAGGGCCAGGGCACTGTCCTTGACCTTTCTCCAGGCTAGCACTCTACCATTTAAACCACAGCCCCACTTCTGGCCTTTTCTGTGTATGTGGTACCAAGAAATTGAACCTACGGCTTCGTGCATGCGAGGCAAGCACTCTACCGCAAGGCCAGGCTCCTGGACCTGAATCTGTTTTCTAAGTCACTTTCTCCCAGCGAGCACATCTGAGCAGGGCTCTCCCCACGTAGTCCTTGCAGGCCTTGGGCATCGCAGCCGTGTCCCTGGGGGAAGCCAGGGGGGAGGGTGACTTGAGCTCTGGAAGCCCATCCCTGTACTGTGCCACCCAGGCCCTGTGCCTGGAGGACACTCAGAGAGCCGGGGCCAAATCACAGCTCACGGAGCACAACCTGACGTGCCGCTTTCCGCGCTTTCTCGCCCAGGTCAGAGCTGTGGAGGCTTGGTGCAGGGACCCAATGGCACCATCGAGAGCCCCGGCTTCCCCCACGGGTACCCCAACTACGCCAACTGCACCTGGATGATCCTCACCGGGGAGCGCAACAGGATACAGCTCTCCTTCCACACCTTCGCACTGGAGGAGGACTTCGACATCTTGTCGGTGTACGATGGGCAGCTCCAGCAAGGCAACCTGAAAGTCAGGTAAGGGGGCTCGGGGAAAGGGGGGCTCTGGGAAATGAAGTTGGGATGAGGATGGAGTGGCTTCATCAGAAAGGAAAAGTCGAGTTCCTGCAAAGGAAAAGCACGAACGATGGCAGGATTCTGTCAAATCATGTTCAATTTCTCTCTTATACTTGAAGACTTCTCCTTGAAAGCAATTGTTAACTTCGTTTGTGGATTTCCAATTGCCGGAGATCTGTGAAGCCGTGTTGTCAAGGTAATTTAAATCAGGTTACAGCGCGCCATTGTCTTTAAGCATTGTAGATTGGGGGAAATCACAAAGAGGAGGGAGCTAGAACAATGCAGACAACAATCAAAAGAACCTTTAGTGTTGAGAAAACACACTCAGCAAGAACACAGGCTGTGGGTGGGGGAAACAGTCAAAAATGCTGAATTCTCTGGGAAAAATGTTCTTTGAGACAATCACCATGTATTCTTTTCATCCGTGATTGTCTTTCTTTTGATGTATGATTTTTTTTACCATGACAAAAGAAAAATAATATTTCCTGGAATTATTTAGATGCTATTTGTCCTTTGTCAATAGACACATACCTCTTACATGGACGTAGCATTTTTTAATTGTCAGAGGGAGGGGACTGTTGCTTTCAAAGAATCAGATTTTCTTAACTTATTTTGATTAATGGATTTTACAATGCAGATTATTTTTAGTCTTTATATTTCTGAAGAACAGAGGCAAGGTATGCTCATTAAATCTGTATGGATGAGTAATATCTCTCTCCTGAGTAGACATACAGGCCAACAAAGCCTGTATCTTCTGGCTTTAAAATTCTTCATTCATCAGAGGTTGTATTCGATATCTACAAGTTTACACAAAAATTGACCACAGGTTGGAAGAGTTGCCCTGCTTCAATTTATCTCTGCCAATACCAGCAGAAGTACACAGAATCAAGGAATTTACAAGTAGGTTTGTTGGATAAAACACATCTAGCTGATTTTGACTTGCAAATTGAGTTACAATAGTGATGTCATAACTACATGGTTAATAAATTAAATATAGTGTGTTTCCGAAATATATAATGAAATATATATACATATTCACTCTCCACTTTCAAATATAAAGTACCTTCTTTTGGGGGGCAATCTACAATATTTGTTGCCTGTATTTGGAAACAAGATTTTTGCACTTATTATGGAACAGTCATATCCTGTTTAAATATTCTCTCCTATTATGGATTCATATTGCTACCTTTAGTTGTTTGTTCAAAGCATCTTCAGGAGATCCTTGATCAGTTGGGGTGAGATTTCTTAACACTTATCCTGCTCTTCTAAATATATTTATGTTTTATTTGCATGTCTGACACTCTGGGAATAATGGCATGTTGAAATAGCAAAAGTGTAACAGACTGCAGACTTAGTGAAAAGAAAATAGATTAGAAAATGCACATTAATCAAATAGCAACTCATAGACTTGATGCTAAAATTCTTTTTCATTAAAAAGAGCAAATTAATATGTACTAAAATGCCTTCATTTTCAGTCCCTTAATATTTTCATTTCCTGTCACTTTCACATACAGAAAATATTTTGTGTGCTAATTCGATTGATGCCTGGTGCTCAGTAGTTCCAACAATTCATAATCCTCTTATGTCAGAAGGATGATATTAATATCATTTATCTATAATAAACTCTACAATATAGTTTCTTTGGCCTCTTCATTACCATGACAGGGCAAAAATGGAAATATTAATGTTGGAACAATTGCACCCAGTGTGTCTTTGCTTTTTAAAAGTATTTGGTGGGCTGTGTGCAGTGCTCACACCTGTAATCTTAGCTACTCAGGAGGCTGAGATCTGAGGATCACAGTTCAAAGCCAGCCCAGGCACTAAAGAATGTGAGACTCTAGGAGTAAGGTGGTAGCCTTGAGCTGAAGAGCTCGGACAGAGCTCAGGCCCAGAGTTCAAGTCCCATGACCTATCAAAAAAAAAGAAGTATTTGATGGTACTGGGGTTTGAACTCTCAATCTTGAACTTGCTGGATGCCTGTGTCTGTCTGGGGCATGGTCTCCCGATACATAATACCTTTGGGGAAGCAGCAGCCACAGCCCCGGGCCATGGCCCTGGCCTGACTTCCTATGTGCTAGGGTCCTAAGGACTCTGCAGGGGAGTCACCCTGGGTAGGGAAGTGGCCATGCCCCACGGTGGTCTTCACACTTAGAGATCTTTCAAGCAAAGAGGCAAACAACAAAGGAGGCCCCTACAAGTTACCATGCTTTTGTGTCTGGATGCCTCTTTTGGTTTCTTGCCTCCTCCCATTGGAGACATCACCCAGCATGTCAGGTCTCTGCTTGTGTCTTGTCCTGAAAGTTAGGTTAGAGCTCTCATCTTAACACTGACTTACATAATTCCTCCTATCTCCATGTCTGGCTTGCCTCTGAGAAACGCCATTCTTGGCAGTTGCTGTGACTTTGCGGGGCGGGGGGGTCTATTCTAGCCATCATAACTTCAATTGGCAAAAAAAGCCTGATTGGATCAATGATTGCAGGAGATGAATGATGTATGGAAACGTCTGGACGAAGGTTCATTCTCCATGCTCACATGGCGATGTTACAGGTGGTAGCAAAGGCTGGTGGCACCAGAAAGGACACTGGAGGGCTGTTTCCTCCCATGAAATCCAGGAACCATTGGCTAAGTCTCAAACACAGTCAGCAAACCACCCCTGAGGGGCGCCGGTTTAAAAGGCCAGCAGGGCCAGCAGAGGGCCTTCAAGGGCTTGCAGCACCTTGAGTGGTGCTGGCAGCTGTCTGCCATGCCTCTGCGTCACCAAGCAGAGTTCTCACCAGCAGCAGTGAGAACCTGCATAACTGGGAAATCATGACATGAGCATTTCACTACAAAAGCAGTTTACTATCGTAGAACCACAGGAAGGATGTTTTCTGAATGAACCCAAGATGCCCAGTGAATTCCTAGCTGGCAAAATGGATCATTTCAGTTCAGAATAATTGAGTATGTTACAGTTTGAACATCAGTCAGGGATATATTATTTACAATGCCTCAAAACTTTAAAGTTAGGAAAAGCTCAATTACAACTTAGGAACCTTTCCTGTACTATTTCCTTAATGCAAGCACATACAGAATTCTTTAATGCAAGCACAAACATACAGAATTCCTACTACACTGTACCCCATCAATAAATTCAATTTTCACATGTAGGTTTGGAAAGCTGAAGCAAGGCTTCTCTCCTGTTCCTCATTGACTTTTCTGAGCAGTCAGATTCTATTTATGAAAGATTTGATGTACACTGACACAGCCCCTCCTGCTTTTGAAATCTCTGCCAAGGTCTAATGACTCGGTCACTAGCCTTAAAAGCTTGATTGTGCAAGCTAGACCACCTTAGCTGAAGATGCTTCCTGAAAGAGCTGTGGTGTGGGCCTCTGTGGTGGCCCTGACACGCATGATAGCAGTCCTGCCTCCCGGCACAGCTCTGTTTCCTGATACATGTGTGCAGCAAGGTGAGACTTCCAGACGCAGCTCCCTTGAGGCTCAGAGCCCTGGTCTGGCTGGGCTCCTTTTTCAGGGTGTCTAGCCCTGTGTGGGTTTCTCAGGTAGCTCTGGGCTCCCCAGGCCACGCCCTGCGCTGACCTTGTGACACAGTGACAATTCTTTGTTTTTTTTCATATGTTTTTAACTGTAATTAATAGAAGGGTTACATGATATTCACCAGATAGAAGGTGCATTAATTCACATACATTGATACCCTTTCTCATGTCTTGGTCCCCATTTCCCTCCCCCCCACTCCCACCCCTCATCTTGTTTTCCCCCCTTCCCTATCCAATTTCAAATAACCAAATACACATATATCCGATATATCAGGTAACAAAGTGAGATACTATAACAATATGAGATAACCAAGGGAAAGCAAAGGAGATGAAAGATAACATAGTACATTAAGGACAACAATCACTCATTATATGGCTTTTGTTTCCTTATCCTGGAGGTCCTTTCATTTAGCGTCCTACTATCTGGCCTTATGTATCAAGGTTTTGCTCTATTGCAGATCTCTGCTAGTAGAGCCCAAGGTTTCTACTGATTATGACAAATGAGGGAAACCATTGAGCCTATGTTCCTTTGAGTCTGGCTTACTTCACTTAATATGATTTTTTCTAAGTCTTTCCATTTCCTAACAAATGGGGCGATGTCATTCTTTCTGACAGCAGCATAGAATTCCATTGTGTATAAATACCACATCTTGTTGATCCACTCATCAACTGAGGGACATCTAGGTTGGTTCCATATCTTTGCTATGGTAAATAGTGCTGCAATGAACATTGTTGTGCTGGTGGATTTAGTATGTCCTTGTTTCTGGATGATTGGGTAAATGCCAAGGAGTGGAATTGCTGGGTCATAGTGACGATTCTTGTTTCTGCCTTCCGAGAGTTCCTCTGCCACTCAGACGCCAATTTTCTAGAACTTGCTTGCATCTATTTTACTTCCCAAAGCAAACAGCAAACGCAAAATGTTCCCTCGGCTCCCCTCCGGTATCTCCGGTGCCTTCCCAGCTCTGCTTCTCTTCTGATGGCAGCCCAGCACCTGTCCCGTGGGGTTGGACCCGCTGGGGGACTACGGCCCCTCCTGTTTCTCTTACAGAGCCTTTCACAGTCATCTGTGCATGTCGCCCACTTTTCTGTGGTGACTGGCATGTGGCATGGGTTCTCTGAGTGTGAAATAGTCTTTATTTATTCAAAATCAGAGAGAAATGAAGTTGAGCCAGAGATCAGTTTCCAGCTGTGATGAAGAATTGCACAGAAGGTCGTACAGAGACCTATTAAAATATCGCCAAATGAATCATGGGGCCCTGTGAAGATGAACTATATCCTGAGAATGTGGAAAATCAACATCCATTATTCGGAGGCTGTTGTGGAATCCATGGCTGTGGCATTCTCTCCACCCTCTCACCGCCCTAATGCTGGCAAGTTGACTCCTGGTTGTGTGCCATGAAGATAACGACGAGGTTAGAGATGGAAGCCGTGGGCGCACAGACATTAGGAAGTTGTGCATAGGTGTTGTTAGAAATTCACAGAGGGTGCAGCGGGTTCCCAAACTGCAGGACTGTATCAGAATGCGACGCATTCACCCAAACTCTCCACAGAGCTCTGGCCACCAAGCTGCTTTTTCAGCAGCTAGGCCTCTGAGGGCTTCCAGAAGGCTCCAGGAGCCATTGAAGACATTGGCCTGGAGATCCAGTGTCATTGAATCCTGCCTTCCGGCTTCAGTGTCACGGTAAGATTCCCAAGAGAGCCATTTATGTTTGACTAGGGAGATAGAAACCTAAAGTATCATGCCACTTTCAGCCACCTGGTGACTGCTGTCCTGGTCAAGGCTCTGACAGCCAGGCCTGCAGCTCGTGTGGAAGCCAGCCTGGGGCCCCATCCCCGCCACCAGGCCCCCTGACAGGAGAGGACCACAGCTCACCTGCAGGTGTTAGGTGGATGTTATAATGGCGGCCATTTTTCTACCTATCTGCTCACTATGATTTACCTACAGTTAAACAGCAAGTTGCAAGCCAGATCAGTAATTTTTCTGCTAGATGAAGGTGTTTCATTTTTGGTTAGCTTTATTTTTTATTGTTTGTTGCCATTTAGTTTTTCGTTAGTTTTCTTTGCACAATAGTACTCAAATGAAAGATATTCTCTGAAACCAGGGGCTAACAGACACCGGGGGAAGACACATGGATGAAAACTCAATGTGCTGAGCAGCAAAATCAGATATCCAATAGCTCGATTTTTGAGGTCTTTGGGCAAGTGCCTTTATATTCTGTAACCATGACATGAATTGCTGTCTTTTTAATTAAAATTTTCTCAATCTGTATTTATAGAGAGAATACTGGTCAGTAGCGTAGCTGGGTGATGAAGCAGGAAGTGATGACACAATGCTGACCTCACATGAAACGACTGCATTTCATTTTGCTTTAGAAAATAGTGTCAGGCTCTCCATGATCCCCAAAGGTTAGATCTTATTAAATAATGGTGAGTGCAAAGTCTCCACACAGCATAGCCACGAGTCTCCAGCGGCGTGAGCATTCCTGACCTCTGGTAATTGTAGCTGGCGCTGGCCTTGCAGTGAAGCTGGACTTCACGGCCAGCCAGTCCCCAGAGGGCCACAGAGGGATTTGTGCTAGCCAGGGTAATTGTAATCAAGGTAAAATGTTACCTTCATCCAAAAGGAAGGGGTTTCTAGTAGACCATCAGTGAGTTGCTAGATGATTTTCTATTTATTGTTTTTGTGTCTGGTTTCATATGTATTCCCTGCCTTTGAAGCATGAAAGTAAGTTTTTTTTTTGTCTCTCTGCCTCTCTATCTTTGTGGCTATTTCACTATATCACTGTTCAACTCTCCGTCTCTCTCATATATTTATGTCAATTTATCATTCCATGGGGTGTTGTATTCTACGTCCCGGGGAGACATGGCAGTATCTAAGCCATTTCTGCTTGTCACCACCTGGTAGGTGTATGGGGTAATGGTGTCTGGAAGTTACACACAGAAGAGATGTATGCAAGCCCCGAATCGCTCAGTCAGTCAGTCAGTGACAAAGTATCAAAGTGCCAATATTAAAACCTCTGCAATCACCCACTTACGTGATGACCTTAGACCACAGCTCATTGCAGCAGCTCCCCAGTCAAGGACTCAGCTGGATGTAGCTGGGGAAGGGGTTCTCTGGAGGTGTTGGGAGGGCTGGTAGATGAGGGATGAGGTGGAAACTGAGGAAGCCACCAAAGAGTCCTGTCACCTCTGAGACCCGCAGGTACAAGAAGTGGGCTCTGCACAGATTCAGCCAAAATTAGTGAAAAGTCGTTTTGATATATGTGTTCTCAAAAGGAAGTAAACTTACATAATTATATAACTTTATGCACAACTACATATACCTATGTAATTATATATATATTCTGACATGTAAAATTGATATGCACTTATCAACTCTATATACATATGTACACACATACACACATATGTGTAGATATATAGATGTCTTGCCTTCTGGGAAAAGGAACACAAAGCATGGAGAGGTGAGTAAGATGCCTCTATTCTTCATGATAAGGGATCCATCAACATAGGTTGTTAAAATAGCACACCGGGAAACTATATTAATAAGCAGTTGAACAACGGTTAGATTTCTTATAATTTCTAGGGTTTTAAATGAATTTTATGTGGATAGCCAGACTTATAGTTGAATGACTGACTTTTAAATTTTAGTATTTACCTCTCCCCACTCTCCTCTACCATGAAATGATTCATTGGCAAAGCATGAGTTACCACCTTCAACAGCTGAGAGCATAAAATGAATAAATTATTTTTATTGAATAAAAATAGAAGTTCACAAATTGATTTTTAAAGAGATGAGTGCCATATTTGAAATCATGCTTTATTTTAAGTCACAAACTCCTGAGTAGGATAGGCATTATTATTTAGAACATGCATCAATTCCACTTTTCATGGTAAACACCACTACCTCCCCATCACCCAGACCTGAAGATTTGGAAGAGTAGCAGGGTATAAAATGAACCCACAAAAAGAAATGCCAACATTGAGCAGAGTGAGGCTGAGATCAAGAAAGTAACTCCTATTGGAATAGCCGCAAGGAAAAAAAATCCTAGGAATTAACTTAATGAAAGAGGAAGGACCTCTATAATGAAAACTTTAAAAACCTAAAACAAGGAAATTAAAGTAGACTGAAGGAAGTGGAAAGATCCCCCGTGCTTCTGGACTGAGAGGGTTAGCATCATGAAAACGTCAGCACCTACAAACTACCTACAAATTCAGTGCAATGCCCGACAAAATCCCAACCATATTCTTCAGTGGTATGCAAGAAGCAATCCAGTTTTCTTTCCTTTAGAAATCACTAATATATGAAAATGTTGTGGACCTGTTTCCTAGCCTCAAAGTAGCCACTGCCCATGGCATGCAATCTGAGCATAAGCTGAGACTGGACCGGGGCTGCAGCATGGACACACGGACAAAAGAAAAAAACTGCCTTAGAGAAGGAGTTGTCTCTGGAAACTGTCCAACAATAATTCTTGTGGTTTTTTTTGTTTTGTTTTTTTTTTTGCCAGTCCTGGGCTTGAGCTCAGGGCCTGAGCACTGTCCTTGCACTTTCTCAAGGCTAGAGCTCTACCACTTGAGCCTCAGCACCACTTCCGGCTTTTTTCTACGTATGTGGCATCAAGGAATCGAACCCGGGTCTTTGTGCATGCTAGGCAAGCACTTTAACCACTAGGCCAAACTCCCAGCCCCAACAATAACTATTAAAGGAGACGCATCTCAAGGTTTGATGTCTCTTTGTGAATTTGCCCTGAACTCTTTCTCCAGTCCTCATGACACCTCTCACCAGACATCAAAACCGCCTGTCTTGGGTGTACTACTCCAGTTACTTGGGTTAAGCGGTTTCTGCAAGCTGTGCGTTCAGACAACAGGAAATACATTTCATTACGTGTTTTGAATGGGGCAGCCTCCATGCGTGTAGCGTAGTGATAGAATTTTTATCTCGTAGGGGAAAGCCTGCCTGCACCAGGACTGGCAGAGGGGCTGCACACATGCTCTCTGCACATTTGCATTGAAGAGCACTTTGAGAGCATTTTACTACGATTGCACTCAGACATTTATGCTCATTAAAATGAAGGACCCCATTGGAAAGCTGAGAGCTTTCCAGCACAATGTGTGAAGCTTCGCTCACATAGGCATGGTGAAAAGGTCATTGAAGATTTTTTTCATATATTTTTTATTGTAATTAATAGAAGGGTTACATTATATTCGCCAGATAGAAGGTGCATTAATTCACATACATTGATACCCTTTCTCATGTCTTGGTCCCCATTTCCTTCCCCACCTTTACCTACTCTACGAGCCTTTTCTTTAACATCGTCTTTTACCTAGAAGAGCACTGATGAGAAAGTTATTTCCTGTGGACTTTGAGTGTTGACAGCCATTTATTCATATTTCTGTCAAGATGGTGGACGGAGGGCATCAGCAAACTGAGCAGCTGGGAGCTTGACATTGTACAGGGAGTATGGCACCCGAGAGATAGGTGGAGCAGGAAGAGGTGAAGAGGCTTCCATGAAGGATTGTATATGGAATGAGTGGGGTTTTCTCTTGATACAGAGATGATCTTTTTTCTTCCACGGTCTATGGGCATGCTTGCAACATAATTTCCTCTTACCCTTGGCTTACTGTTTGATCCATTCATCTCTGAGTTCTCTTTCAAAATGGCCTGCCAGGCTTCCTGTCTTCCCATATACTCAGTGTAACACAGCGAGTGAAATGAGTAGACTATTATGATGACAACAGGCTTTTCTATTCTGAGTGGTAATTTGTCAAGTTGCTCTCCTCCTCCAGGATCCCATGTCAGGGCTCTGGGAAAGGCTAAGACAAATGTGCTTTGCACGTGGGTATAGTTGTCAGTCTTTGCTATAGGAGGGTCTTGATCTCAATGATCCCTGCATCCAGGCAGAGAGAAGCTATTAGTGACGCAGACTGGGCTCGAGACAACAAGAAAGGAGCCACGTGGAGCTGGACAACCAGTTCTGCATGCATGGAGCAGCCAGCACTCAGAAACATAGGCCTGTCCAGCCCCCACCCCCCCGCACTGCCCCTCCCCCGGCATCAGAGAGGCCTGAGTGTGAAGTCCCCTTGCTCGTCAAAACCAGTGAGGCATCAGCAGCTGAATATCTCTCCTGCAAAGACCAAGACCTACAAGCAGCCAGGCCCACGTGCTGCTGTATAAGAGACACAGAGGCGTCTACCCTCCCCTGGTCTGAGAGACCACAGAGGCGTCTACCCTCCCCTGGTCTAAGAGACCACAGAGGCGTCTACCCTCCCCTGGTCTAAGAGACCACAGAGGCGTCTACCCTCCCCTGGTCTAAGAGACCACAGAGGCGTCTACCCTCCCCTGGTCTAAGAGACCACAGAGGCGTCTACCCTCCCCTGGTCTAAGAGACCACAGAGGCGTCTACCCTCCCCTGGTCTAAGAGACCACAGAGGCGTCTACCCTCCCCTGGTCTAAGAGACCACAGAGGCGTCTACCCTCCCCTGGTCTAAGAGACCACAGAGGCGTCTACCCTCCCCTGGTCTAAGAGACCACAGAGGCGTCTACCCTCCCCTGGTCTAAGAGACCACAGAGGCGTCTACCCTCCCCTGGTCTAAGAGACCACAGAGGCGTCTACCCTCCCCTGGTCTAAGAGACCACAGAGGCGTCTACCCGCCCCTGGTCTAAGAGACCACAGAGGCGTCTACCCGCCCCTGGTCTAAGAGACACAGAGGCGTCTACCCTCCCCTGGTCTAAGAGACACAGAGGCTTCTACCCTCCCCTGGCCCTTGAATCTTCTTAAGGTTTTCAACATTTCTTGTTGAAAATACAGACTTGTCAGGATGAGCAGGCATTGCCTTACCATAGAGTGTGCCCTGGTCACAGAACCCCTGCTAATTTCATGTACTAGAAGTAGTCACGTGTGGTCTCTGTCAATCTGGCCACATGAACAAAGTTGATCTAGCTCTAACAAGTTGATAGGAAATTTTTTCAGTGAACCTGCTTTTTCTGGTTTACTAAATTAGAACTCCTATAAAAATAAATCAACTTCTAGATTTGTTTACAAATGTACATGGGAATCTTTTTAAACTATAAGTTGACCAGTACATTTTTGGATTGCATTTTCGCAGTTTTAAATTATAATTAGCAAAAAATGAAGTGTATGTATTTAAAGATGAAATTTAATGAAGCTTTATAAACAATCATAGAACCAGCAAAACTGAGAAAACAACTATTTCCCTCCCTCGCAGAAATTTCTCCTGTTCCTTGAGAATCTCTTCTCTCCTCCACTGAACCTGTACTGGCTTTGAACTGTGATCCTCGGCTCTCGGCCCTCTGAGTAGCTAAGGTTAGAGTCATGACCACTAGTGCCCAGCTTGACTGGTGTTTTTACGGTGTTTTGTTCTTCCCAGTCGTTAGATCACAGACAGGAAGCTCCTCTGTTGGTATGGAAGTCTTTCCGCTTTCCAGGCAACTATGTAGACATGGAACATGCGGTGCTCCTGTGAACTTGCCTGTGTCCTGGTGGGGTTTGCCATGCTGCATTCCCACCTGAGAGATCATCCCAATGGCTCCAATAGCTTGGCCCCTAACCAGGCCCAATCTCTTCAGTTTTAGGGATTGTAATACATAGACAGCACAAGTTATCTTACGAGGATTTGAATTTGCATGTCTCTGGTGGCTAAAATTGTTAGCATTTTAAAATCTACTAAGATACTATTTAAATATCTATCTATCTATCTATCTATCTATCTATCTATCTATCTATCTATCTATATATATATATATATCTTACTACCTACACAGTAATGTATGCTCTGTTTACTCAAGAATGATTGTGTTTGTCTAGGTAAGAGTTTTAAATCTATCGTTTTATCTTTGGTAATTATTTTTAGGTTTGGCTATAATGGAAAATTAAAATTAAAATGTGCCACGTTTTCCTCCCCATTTCAAAATAAGTATGTTATTTTAGTGTTATCCTTTGACACAGTTTATCAGAGAAAGGTCTGTCCTTGGATTCATCTTATCTGGAGAATCGTTAAGAAGTAAATTCAATGTCCTAGGTTTAGGACAATTCAGATTTTCTGTTTCTTCTGCTATCAGTGTTGGTACATTAGATTTTTTCAAGATATTTATTCACTTAATCTCCATTTTCAGACATGGTGACACAGAATAATAATCATGCTATTTGAAGCCCTATTTCAGGTCTGTAGAATCAGTAGTAATAATTCATCTTCATTTCTGATGTGCCATTTGTAGTTTATTCTTTTTCTCATTCTCATCCTAGCCAAGAAGATTCTTCTCAGCTTAATACACAGAGACTAAATCTTGGCTTTACTATATTTTCAACTGTCATTCCCCGTGGAATTCATTTCTTCTCTGACCTCTCTTTTCTACTTGCTTCCAGTTTGTTTTGCTCTTTTTGTTTCCTTGTAATTGATGTGGAATGTGTTCACTGCTTTTGTTCTTTTTACTTTGACATAGTATGTAGTTAAATCTGTAAAGTTCACTGCAAACACATTGTACTAAAGGTAACTGTAGTAAGTTAGATGTATTCTGCAGCAAGATAGTTTAAGATATTTTTAATTTCTCTTACAATTTTATCTTTATTCTAGAAATTATTAAGAATGTTTAATGGTCACATTACATGGTGTTCACATGGATGCTGTCATTTTTATTATTTAGTAAACCATAAATTTTTTCTTTGTTTTGATTGAAATCATTTTCCCTTAATTCTATGTCATTGCTACACAGAAGAAGAGGTCACTGAGGGTCAAACGCTGGCTTTAGATAAGGCATCCTTTTCTCAAGTCAAATTCCTTATTTAAAACTAGAGCCTTAGCTGGGTGTGGTGGTTCACACCTGTAATCCTAGCTACTCAGGAGGCTGAGATCTGAGGATTGAGGCTCAAAGCCAGACAGGGCACTAAAGTCCGTGAGACTCTTATCTCCAATTAACCACTAGAAAACCAGAAGTGGGTCTGTGCTCAAGGGATAGGGCTGAAGAGCTCAGGGACAGCACAGCTCCTGAGTTTGAACCCCACAATTGACGAGAGAGGGGGGGGGGAGAAACTAGAGCCTTCATGTATATTTCAGTGATCTGTTCTGTACATATGTATATGTTATTGTAAAACAAATATAGGTGTTGATAAAACATGTATATTTATTACATATTCAGAGGTATGTATAAGTACATTTTTAATTTTCTACTTCTCCTAAACACAATAAACAGTCATAGTGACTGATTTCTTCATTATTTTAAGAATCTGATTCAATGGTGCATTCCAAAACAAGTCTGCAAATTGTGTGGAATTACTTCTCTCTGGGCTCCACCATCACTGGTGGTTGTGAAAACCCCATTCTTACAATCTGAATTAGCTAATATAATTCGCTGAGTACAATTATGACTTAAACAATGCCTATTTTATTCATGAGAATTTAACTCATGCATAGCTATAATAATTAAATATGTGTATGTGGTATAAATGTTTATAAATATTTATAATTATATCCTTTGAGCTATCTATGTAAATTCCTCAACCTAAAATATAAACAGACTTTCAATATTTAACACTTTGCTTTGATTGACGTACTGCTCTGAGTTATGCTGCTATTGTTTGTCCTAAAATCCATCCACTTCTTTTCTCAGAAAGCTCAGTCCAAACCAAATGCACCTAACTAATTAGCAGGTGCAAAAGGATATGAATATTGTAATTAGTAAGACATTTCTAATTCTGCAAGGACTTCTAACTGGAAGAGAAAGAAGATGTATTAGTGAGTCAGGTCAATGATAGTCTTAAGATCCTTTCAAGGAAACATATTTTGTTAGATCCGTACGTGTTAGAAAAGGACGGGAAGCGGGACAATGGGATGCGTTTGGTTGACAAACCAAGCAGGGTTTCAGTGCTTACCAGTGGAGCACAGCCATCTTGTGTGGACTGGAGTTAGTTCTGTGAAGTCTGTACCTAGGGAGAGGGGCTCAAGCTCTTGGGGCCATTTCTTAGCTCCCACCATAGGTGGCAGTTGTGATGAATGACTTTATGGAAATATGGATACTCCCTCGTTGGAATGGGGCATGGGTCTTGATGCTAAGTACCTACACTATCCAGGTTCTTAATTGAGATTATGCTCACTTGGGCATCCAGTATGGCCTTCCTTTTAGTACTTCCATGTACTTAGTGGCACTATAGATAACAACAATTAATCCTTATGAAGCCAAAAATGTAGACATTCTACATACCTTCCCAAACAAACTAAGACAAAAGCATCCTTTCATTTTATATAAATTAACTCCAGAACAGAAGACTACTGTAACTCACCCAGGGTGTTTGTCATTGCATATTTGTTTGGCACCCCATTGGGAAGAAATGCCTGAGCAGAGAGGTAAATAGGTAAATCCTGTTTGAAATGGAATTGCATTACTTTAATCCCCTCTTGGTATTAGTGAAGCTGGTGCTGTCTCTGCAAGAAATAAAATATGGATTTGTTCTTGTGTTTCCTTTGTGAAAAATTTATTCTGGCCCACGTTATCCATTCTACTACACATCTTGTATTTTATATGACATGCATTAAAAGTAAGGCATGACCGAAGACCTGGTGACATTTTTCTCTCTGCACTGAAGTTAAAAATGCATTTTTGGGCCATCTCCAACATTCTAGAAAAGTAGTGATGCTCTTGTCCTCCAGTTTTCAAAACAACAAAACCACGTTTTGGATCTGCTAGTTTAGTTCCGGTAATGCTTGACTGAAAGTTAGAAAATAATTTAAGTCCTTCCCAAGGCAAGGTTTTTGGCTGCAAAGCTCAGAGAAAAACATCAAAAGCCTCTTTGCTGGATAGAAGAGAGGGCTGTGTAGAAGGAAAGAGTAACGTGGCAATAAATGCACACAGAATTGAAGGAAAGCCACTCTCTGAGCTCTTTGCGTGGCTCCCTGACTCACACCAAGCAAGCCCACGCCCACGGGGTCACTGCACAGACCCCCATCGGGTTTTGCTTTTCTGTGAAATCCCTCAGAAGCATCATGCACTGTAGAATGCCGTACCTCAGGTCCCTGAGAAGAACAATCTGTTCATCAAATGGAGATGGGGTTACAGATTTTCAAGTCTCTCCCCTTTCCAGAGCTTCCGTTTGCGTTTATAAAATCTGGCCTTTTATAAAATCTGGCTCTTTCTCCCTTTTTCCCGTGGTTTCTAAGTAGTTGTACAGAGGAGCTGTCAATCAACAAGCCGCTAAATGATGATCGGGAGCCTTGATCCCCCAGCCTTCACCATTCCTCCTGCCTTCCCGGCCTTTCCTGGCTGCACAGCCCCCCCCCCCCCCCCCCCGGCTGGTTGTGTGACTCACAAGGCAGGAGGGGAACTTGGTCTAATGAAGTGGGAAAGTGAGGCGAGAGGGACTTGGCTGAGCTCCACAGCGGGGCAGGCCTGAGCCAGGCAGTGCCAGGGCCCTGAGAAGCCTTGTCAGGGTGGTGCCTGCCTGATCTCCCTGCAGCCCAATGGAGGGCTTCCACGTGATGGCAGCTCTGAGTCAGGGCAGCGGTCTTGGAACCGTTTTCCACAGTGCATTCTGCTAGAATGATATTAACACTATGTGGGGCACCAACAGGACCCATAATTAGGGGTTGCTCCTGAAAGCCAACCTTTTAGGACATCAAGCACCGTCCTGTCCACGTGCCTGGCAGGAGAGTTGTGCTTTGTGGAGCGAGCGCCCTTGCTATGCAGATGGCGCACGGTGCTCTGTCCTGCAAGGCGTCACTGCTGGTCTTGAAGAATGGAGTCAGGAGAGGCCGGGCGCGGTCTTCCAGCAGAGCTGGCTTTCCATCCAGTCTCACCTAAGGGCCTGACAACCAGGAATCTTGCTTTATCTGCCCGGGGGACTCAGTCACATGACATACCCATCATGGGTGGTCTGTGGTCTCCACGGTTTGTTTTATTTCTTTAGTGGAGAAGAGCCTGGGTGGCGGAGATTGGCACAAAAGGATGAACAGATGGTGGTGACCTGTCAGCACCGAGCACTTCCCAAGGGGTACGTCCCCGAATGTAAATGCCACCCAGAGGGAAGGGACAGGGAAACGCCATTCAGTTAAGAAGGCATGGGACACTAACTATTTCTAGGAGACTGGTGGAATCTCTGTGTGTGTGCATCTCTGTCTCTCTCTCCCTCCCTCCCTCCCTCCCTCCCTCCCTCTCTCTCTCTCTCTCTCTCTCTCTCTCTCTCTCTCTCTCTGTGCTAGGGTGTGGCTTCAACTCTAGGTTGCCTCCCTGAGGTATGCCTCCCTGAGTTTTATCACTCCTGGTGTCACTCTAACAGTTGAGACATGCATCCACTTTCAGCTTTCTGCTGTTAAATTTAAGATATGGGTCATTTGGATTTTTCCACCTGGATGACATCAAACATCATCTTCAAATACCAGACTTCTGAGTAGCCATGATTATCGTCACGAGTGTCAAGTGTCTTGATTGTGTCTCTCATTTAGGTAAAAGTTTCATCTTCACTTGTTGAGGAAGAAGTAGGCCTCAGTCATTGGCATAGAGGCTGGGATAAAGCAGAGACAGAAGCGACAAGGGTTCCTAGCCTCCTTTTAGAGAGAATGTTCTCACTACCTAAAAAACTCCATATAAAGAGTAAGCAAGCAAAGGATTCACCGCCCAGAGGATGATTATTGTGTGGCAGCAGAAACTGGATCAAGCACGGATGAAGGGAAACCAGGAGATGGAAGGAGGGTTGCAGAGGAATGATGTCTGACTCCAGGCATACATCCAAGAGCCAGCCAGGTGGGGAGCTGCAGCTGCAGTGGGCCTCGAGACACGCAGCCCAGGGCGGTACCAGGCCCTTCTGTCTCCACGCTTCTTCACAACTGAGTCAGGGCACACGTGGAGCGTGAGACACCTGCCATGCAGACCGTTGGCCTCAGGTGGCACCAGAGCTGTGGTCCAGGGAGGGGGGTGGCACTCGTGTCCACTGATGCTGCACTAGGGCAGAGGGAGTGGATTCTGCCTGGGTATTTAGAAAGGTGGAGAATGGCACAGCTACCATGTTCTTCCAGTTAACAGACCACAATGGAGCCAGAGCCGGCTGGGATTTTTCCTTTTAGTTAGAACTTCAACATTCATATATATATATATATATATATATATACATATACATATACACACACATATATGTGGGGTTTTTTGTAAAGGTGATGTACAGAGGAGTTGCAGTTACATAGGTCAGGTAATGAGTGCATTTTGTTTCAAAGTGTCACCTCATATCTCATTTTCTTCCAGTCCCTTTTCCCCTGAAGATTAGTTTCCTTAAATCTGCTTTAGTTTCTATACCTCAATAAAGGGAAGAAAGTTAAGAAAGTCAGAGGTATTAACAATTCTACTTTTTAAAATAATCTTCAGTATAGAAGTGTGAGCAATAGCTTGAATAACTCAACACGACAGGCCAGCAGGTGGTATTAAAAAATTAAACTTGTCTTAGACTCCCTAGGAATTTTAAAACATCTTTCAAAAAGTTTGAAAGAAAACATATAATTAGAGTCACAGTAGCTATTATTTTTTAAAATAACCAGTCTAAACTACCATCAATTAATGAAAATTTAAAAACAAATTACTCCTAATGTGTGGAATGTGAAGGCGCCTCTCAAGAAAATAAATGAAAATAAAGCTTCTTTGAATAAATTCACTGTTGAAAATGTCTATTGTATTATTAATATTTAAGAAAATGCTAAAACAAACAGTAATTTAAAAATCAAACATAAAAAAAGAGGAAGAAGAGGAGGGTGGAGGGGAGGAGAAAAGAACGAACAAGCTCAGACACCTAAAACGAATTTGGTTTGAACTTTTCCCACTGGCCTCTAGTCAATACTGTGAGTAGAACTGAGGTTGGCTGGCTGTTTGGGGAAAGAGCCAGGCGCAAGGCTGTGAGATGGGTGGCTGGGGAAATAAATGCTCCTAAAGGGCTGGGCTGCTGTCCATGATTTTAGATGGAGGCGTCCTCGTAAGCGCCTGCTCCTGCTTGAATCTGTGTGTGCCATGAGAGCGATTCCTTCCTGTTAAGGCACAGTTCATTGGCCTTGGTGTAGTCAAACAAACAAGCAGGCCTGAGCTACTGTGGACACGGAGAGGAAAGTATTTCTTACTGAGTTCCCTCAGAAGGAATGAGCCTGGAAGTTGAGTTTTTAATCAAGGCCCTCTCATTCTTCCCTTGAGTCCGCATCTGTGGCTGAAATTTGCCTTTCTGGATGACGCACTGGAAAGGTTCCATGGCATAATTTTTTTTTTCCGATAGAAAGTTCAGTCACAGGTGACAGGTACATAGCTCAGTAAGTGCAAAGTCAAAAGAAGCAAGAGCTACGTGAAGAGAGGCTTGCTGGTGGTATCAGAGGAGGAGAGCATGCTGGAGTCCTCAGCCTGGGTACCCTCCCTCAGGAGGGGAAAGGAGCAGGGGGATTTCCTCCAGGCAGCACAGTGGAAAGCAGCTGAGGGCTGGTCGGGGATCTCACTGCAGAAGAAAAATGGCAGACAGGAATCACTCTTGCATCCAGTACCTGTGTGAAAAATAGATTCGTTAGAAAGAGAATGGTTGCTGTAATTTTTTTCAGGAACAAAATGAAAACAGTCACGTGATCAACACTATTCACTGACGTGGAGTTGTACGTTAGCTTTGTGTTCTTTAAGCCAAAGCAACTCTTCTATAACATCAACCAAATGGAGTGATTTGAGGATTAAAGAGGATGCAAGGACATATTATCTGTTTTCGTCTGGTTTGTTCCCTAAGAAGTACTCTTGGGTTTGAAAATGTGCTTGATTTGAATTTAATTTGTATCCTCAGAGTACTGAAAGCCTAGAATTGATCCTCAAACATTGGTTGAATATAAATTTTTTAGAAGAATTGAAAAAGGACACATTTACCAAGTATTGAATATTGTAGCTTATTTGTCATTTGAATTAGAAAATTACCGCACAGGAGGCTACTTTGAACTTTTTAATCAGCCATGGATCTTGAATTCAGGGCTTGGTCACTGTCCTTGAGCTCTTTTCCCCAAGATTAGTGCTCTACCACTCTGAGCCCTAGCACCATTTCTAGTTTTCTGAGGGTTCACTGGAGATGAGTCTCCGGACGTGCCTGCGGAGCTGGCTCTGAGTCTCAATCTCCAGTCCTCAGCCTTCTGTAGCTAGGACGATCACAGGCGTGTGCCACCACCCCCAGCTTATTTGAACTCTCAGGTGGGGAAGTTGGATGACACTTCTTCGGACCTTCTGTCCAGGTCAGCATGCTCCTCTAGTCTTCTCATCTTTATCCAAGTGGAAGGGGGCCGTGAGGGCTGTGTTTGAGACCATCCAGCTGTGCCGGAATCCTGCCTGGTCCCCTGCGAAGGACTTAATGTGAGCTGCTTTCCTGGGTCTTGTGTAACCTGAGCTCCACTTGTATTTCTTCTGCCTTTGCAGGGAGCACCAGGGTGAGGATAGATCTGAGAGAGGCAGTTGCCTCCTCTTTTCGTTGCACCTCATTTATTTTATGCTGTGAATTTACAGAGGTGCTAATAACATAGATGGGTTTGTGGATCTGGGACCAACAGGAAATTTTTCTTATCTGAGAATAAATGTGAAGTCATTAGAAGCCACCAATTCTAATTTTCAGGTTAAATTACTTTATGCTACAAGTATGATAGGTTTTTTTAGATAAATCATAGGAAATTAGAACATATTAACGTGCTCTCTGGGAGGGGTGAATGAGTTTGTTCTAAAGAAAACAGTAGCTTCAGTTTTCCTTATAAGACTAATTTGAATAAAATGCAAAATGTTTATGTTTACTAAGGTTCACATATTTTAAATCTTCAATGAGAAACTGTTAATTTTTTCGTTTGAATTGAGTTTAAGAATGGGTTGGCTTTCCCTGCCCTGTGTGTGTGTGTGTGTGTGTGTTTGTGAGTGTGTTTGTGAGTGATTGTATATGTGTGTTTGTGTGTATATATGTGTGTGTGTTTGTGAGTGTGTTTGTATGTGTGTTTGTGTGTGTATGTGTGTGTTATTTGTGTGTGTATGTGTGTGTGTGTTTGTGAGTGTGTTTGTATATGTGTGTGTGTGTGTGTTTGTATGTGTGTTTGTGTGTGTATGTGTGTGTGTTATTTGTGTGTGTGTGTGTGTTTGTATGTGTGTTTGTGTGTGTATGTGTGTGTGTTATTTGTGTGTGTGTGTTTGTGAGTGTTTGTATATATGTGTTTGTGTGTGTGTTATTTGTGTGTGTGTGTGTGTTATTTGTGTGTGTGTGTGTGTGTGAGTGTTTGTGTATGTGTGTTTGTGTGTGTATATGTGTGTGTGTGTGTGTTTGTATGTGTGTGTATGTGTGTGTGTTATTTGTGTGTGTGTGTGTGTTTGTGAGTGTTTGTATATATGTGTTTGTGTGTGTGTTATTTGTGTGTGTGTGTGTGTGTTATTTGTGTGTGTGTGTGTGTGTGTTTGTGAGTGTTTGTATATATGTGTTTGTGTGTGTGTTATTTGTGTGTGTTATTTGTGTGTGTGTTTGTGTGGCCACATTCACCCAACCTACAGCTGCTGGTCCTATGTCCTGTAAGTCTATGTTCTAGTCATTTGCGTATTTAACTCACGTACAGTGGCTGGTTAAAAACCAGCCAAGTGTGTGCTCTATGTTCTGTGATCTTTGTAAGTTGGCCCTGTATGGCTATGTTCCAGGTTCTGTATGCCACGTGCATGCGTGTGTTCTATGCAAGTAAACCACAGAAAGCTCACACAGAGAAGGTATGAGACCACAGTATGGTCTCCATATTTGACGTGGAAGGTTCAGGGGAGGTTATGATCCTGCATTGTGAGTGGTAGGAGCGTGAGTTCTGGGTGCTTTCTCTGTCTGTGTCTCTGTACTTTCCAGAGTGTCTCATCCTGCCTTGTGCTCATCAGCTCTCAGTCTTAGCAAGGAGAACTCATTCTTTGCAGAGTCAGCACGAGGAAAAGAATGGCTTGCTGAGGCCTTGAGTTCCTTGAGGCCTGGACTTTCTCTGGTCCTCTTCCTGTCTACCTCACCGCTTCTGAACCAGCCCCTGGATCAGCATTGCTCTGAAACTAGATTTTCTACAACATTTCAGCCATTGCTTACAGTGTCCTCACGAGTGGACCTCGAGCACGGGAGCCAGATAGCCATGGCCCCTTAGCTAAAGTGTGCCATGCCTTCCACTGCTTGAGGCATGTCTTCTACATAGCGTGTCTCATATGCTGGTAATGTGCCTGTTTTATTAACATTCATACATTCATGATCCTCATTTGTCTCTTTGTTCTCCTATTTGTTTACCAGTAAACTGTCAAATCTTTGCTCCATCCATTATTAAAGGCTCATAATAATTTTGCGTGCACTACTTTAAATGTCTCATGTTCCTAGTTTTACATGAGAAGTCCAGGCAATTAAACCCTGGGAAGTGAAGGAAATACTCTCCCATGCTAAATTAGGAGCACAGGTGCCAAGTCAAGAAGGCTGTCTGCCTTCAAAAATAACACCAGCACAAGACAATTTCCTCCATGAGCCCCAATCTTTATGTGGTACTGCTATTAAGGAGAGAGAAAGGTTGGTAGAGGAACTAAATTAGCCTTCTGTCCTCTCTTTTCTTCCCTATGAATGACTCACCATTTTCACTTGACAGAAAATTCTTTTGGGGGGCCTATAATTTACGGAGGGCTGTCAGTCAGAGCCTCCTGGAGTCACTGATTAGAAAGAAAGTGAGAAAGGTCAGCCCAGCCTGGAGCCTCTGGACTCCGTCCGGGAGTGAGCGGGGCTAGCACGCGGGCTAAACCTGCACAATGGGAATGGTCTGCAAGCCTGGGGAACCGTTTGGTTTCAGGGCAGCAATCGGGGGTCCACAGAGCTGATGCATAAGCAGGGTCACCTCACACTGCCACGATGCTCTTGGGGTGTCATTCTCATAGAAGGACAGACCTGGATGAGGACCCCATGGCCCGCCTTACAAGACTCCTCCTCTGCCCCCGAGGCTGAGCAAGGGCAGCTGCTTCCTGCCCACGGCACTCAGACACATCACAGTGGGCAGCACTTACTTAAACTCACTCAGTTTGCTCCTAATCTCTTTTGGTAAGACCAGTGAACTGTGTGTGTGTGTGGCAGGGGGTGAGTGGGATTCTTAGATAAGTGTGCTAATTTCATAATCGAGTACAACATGGCACTTCAAGGAGATTCTCCTTTAGGTGTATTGGTTCAAGATATTTTGTGCAAACATGTCCTCCTTCAAGGCTACTTTTATTTTTAAGTAGAATCAAAGGTAGCGTGGCCATATGAAGGTGTCTTATGTATAAACTGAACTTTCAGTTGTTTTTGTTTCAGAGTTGTAGTCACAAAGCAAGTCATAAACAAAGGATAGTTTGTACAAGGAACTGCTGCATTTACCTTAGCACAGTTCCAGAGGGATTTGGCGTCCAGGCCCTTGCTCATTTCAGACGGGACCTCCGCAGACAAAGCATGCGTGTGCGCCAGTATTCGGATATGTACAGGCGGGATTCGGGGATCCCAGCTCGCTCGGCCTCCACTGGATCTCATTTCTGTGCTGTCCACAAGGGAAAGGGCACCTGGCATAGCCACATGAGACAATCCATACGAGCCAAGGGCCACCATCAACCATAACCAGAATGCAGCCGTCCAGGTCTGCAGTGCAGACAGGCCAGCCTGCCGTGCAGGAACACATGCACTACTCTACATTAGATACTATTCATTGAGGCACGGTAGAAACGTCTGGAATTCTCACAAGAAGCGTAATATTTTTAAGTAGTTCTTCCACCATATATTTAGGATATGTTGTTCTGTGAACCATTCAAGTCTTTCTTCCATCCATCGAGGTCTCTTGTTTGGAATTTTGGGTGATAGTTAGAAATGAAAGAAAATTCCAGCCTGAGAGCTGATGTCTAGCATTTGGAGGTAATTTTGACCAAAATGATTACATTCATTTTATTTTTATACTTTGCACTAAGTATCTTGCATAAGTAAATAAAATCATTTAATGATTTCTGGGATTTGACTCTGTATTTCACCCCATTGTTCTTTATGAAAAAAGATGGATACTTGCCATGATAATTTAAGCAATGTTTCTTGGGATAGAGTTTGCCAAAAATGTGCAATGCTAGTAGAGTTCTGACCTTTAGTGCAATGTACTTACAACATACTTGTTGTTGTTGTTGTTTGCCAGTCCTGGGGCTTGGACTCGGGGCCTGGGCACTGTCCCTGAGCTTCTTTTGCTCAAGGCTAGCACTCTACCACTTGAGCCACAGCACCATTTATGTTTTTTTTTTCGTTTATGTCATACTGAGGAATTGAACCCAGTGCTTCATGCCTGCTCGGCAAGCACTCTACCACTAAGCCACATTCCCAGCCCCTGCAGCAACATCTAAGTAGATTTAATGTAGAAAGTTTCCATGTCAGTCTAGTTGGTAATGCAGATTTTTAATTGAAGTTAAATTATATAAATAGAATTTGTTGAGATAAAATATTAAAATGAAAATATTGAAAGAATATAAAATTTGTTGGTAGGTCATGATTTTACCCTCTACGTTCTAGAGTGCAATGGATAAATCAATGTCTACAAGAATGAGATTAGAACAGAAATTTCTCTTTATTCGTTAATGTAGGCCAGACTCTATAAATAATGTAGCCTAAGTCACATCATCTTATACTGATGTTCATTCTCTCATTAGGACCTTTCTTGGAGTTGATTCTTGAGATTTCTTGTTACAGAAATTATATTAATTTATTAAACATTTAACTCAGTCTTTACCTCAGGAAATGGCAAATAATTTGAGTTCTGCAGTGTGATGTTCTTTTCTGTCAATCTTTGTGACTCTCATATCGTAAGACTAAAGACAAACCTACTCCTTATTCTTTGTAAATTGATGATAAAGTCAACTCGTCTTACTATAAAATCAGTAGTTACAACACTCGGCTTAGAACATGCTCATTGCAAGTTTCCAGTAGCTGTTCCCTCTAAATGCCAGTGGCTTCCTGGTGAGCAACAGTATAATAATCCACGTATAATAAGATGCTAAAACATGGATATGGTAACACATTCAAACGCTTTAGTCAGGAAGTATTTTATGCCGCTCCTGGCATGAGTGCCATTCATAAAGAAGTTCTTTAAGAACTGCACTTTGGGCCGGGCATGGTCTGTATGTGTGCAAGCCCAGCTTTTCTGGAGCTGGATATCAAGAGCATTGTGGTGCGAGTCCAACCCAGGGGGGAAAAAAAGTGAACAAATGAAACTACGAAGGTTAGCCATCCAGCATTATGCCGTGGTCACGTGGGGGCGTGGAAGTCTTCATCCGGATCCTTCTACCTGTTCAGGCAAAAGCAAGTGAGTAACAGGGAAGCAGGTCAAAACATCATGCTTGAGACAAATCAGGAGCCAGGAAAAGAGAAACTTCAAAAACTGCCACTCCCACTGCCTTCCAGCAAAAGGACTGCTAAAGAGAGGAAACTGCTGCCATCTCCAAAAGAATTGAAGAAATAAAAACAGAAGAAAATCAGAACCTTTTCTCTGCCCATTTTAATGATCAATGTTTGTCTCTCTCAAAATGAACTTTTCTCGGAAGAGCTGTAGTCAGACCCAATCAAAAAACATCAAACTGTATTACTCAGAGGAAATTACCACAATAACGAAGAATTAACAAAGACAGGGTTGTATTGACTCCGGAAAATGGTATTCATTTCAGAGTTAATTGCAAATTATTATAAATGCTTTTCTTTTCAGGAAGAAATTGTTTGATGAGAAACCATTACTCCTGAGAAAGCGAACCCCACACGTGCTGCATAGCTAGCGCTCTGTCTGCACAGTAAATAATTCGCATGATGGCATACATGTCAATATTTGTCCAAATACAAATGAGTCATTCCAGAAAACACCATCCACCACTCCTCTCCAGCCTCCGCCATGGGGTCTTCTAAACCCTCAGCCTGGATTGTTCTGCTCCCAGATGCCGCCATCCTCAGCCGTCGGGAAGATGGCTGGCTCTGCTCTGCATCCTTACCTGCTTTTCCAGGTCCTCCCAGGTCTTGAACTTGTGGATACCAAGGCTAAGGTCCCTCACCTTGGCTCACTGGCTCAACCCTCCCTCCCTGGGTGCAAGGGCGCACGCCCTTATCACAGCCGCAGAGCCCTGGGGGGCCGCACCCTCCGGGGAGGGGGCTGTGTCACCACCCAGCCTTCAGTGGGGAGGCAGAGTGTCCCAGGCAGCTTTGGGGATGGGACGAGGTGAGGTTGTAGGGTGGCTCTGTTCCTGCCAAGGAGTCTTGGCAGCATTTATCCCAGGCGGCTGGTATAGCCGTCTTCCAGGAGGTCCAGGGGTGGAGAGTGGGGGTAGCGGGGACCGGGGGCTGAGACAAGGAAGAACTTTCCATGAGGATTTAAAACAAAGTTTTCTCGGGCCTTTAACGAGGTTGATCGGCTAAAAACTCGTGGAAATGTTTTACTCTTTGTTGTGCTCTGCTTTCCTTGTGAAATGTGATTACAGGCAAAGTGTTACAATCATCACTTTATGAGCTATTTATAATTGAAAATTAATCCAAGGCTCTAAATGCATCGTCTTTTGTTTTGCACTTGCAGTAAATGGCCATTCTCCCGTGCTTCAGGGAGACAAAACAAGATGCCAAGAAACACACCACTAGAACATGCGTTCTTATGCAGGATTTTAGGGCAATAACAAAAATGTCACAATCTGCCAGGTGTTTAATAAATTCATGCAGGATGGAAGGGTGGGACAGGAGTGGAGAAGATTCATGCTTGTGTATCTGCAGACACCCCAGGGCCTTGCTTTCCTCCCCCGATGCCCAGCCAGCTCTCCAGCATCTCCAGTGATGTCTGGAGGCCGTGGCGTGTGAGCACGGCGTGGCTGTACTTTCACATGAACAGAGGCTGACACTGGGCTCAAACACCGGATGCCTGACAATGATGGTTGTGCCCTAAAAGAATACAAATACATAAAAATGAGTGAGTCCAAGGATTTACACAATGTGGTTTACGATATCCAAGCAAATCAACAACTGCATTTCTAGAATTTCCAGTGTAAAATAAGGCAAGCATTTCCTAAGTATTTTTGTAAGTTTTATATAGATACTAAAGAAAATGCCCACAAATAGAACTACAGTAAATTGACTAGCAAGAACAAACATCCAGACTCAAACTTCTAAGTGAATATAGGGGCAATTTGAATTAATCAATGAATAGGTTAGTTCCAGTAGCATTATAATGCTTATTTTAAAAGTGTTCCATTCACTAACAGGCTATTGAAAATGATGGTAACTAGATAAGCATTTGTATTCATTCACAGTAAGTCTTTACTTCACTCTGTTTCATACACTCCACCTCCTAAAAGACACAGCCAGCCCGCCCGCCGCCCTGGTGACTTTCTCCTGTGGTTGGTGTCCGGGCTGGCCACGCAGCCTGGGGGCCACAAACTGCTTGCTGAAAGCTCTCCACTGGCAGTGGTCACAAGATGCCTGGTCAGTGGGGAATGAACTCCCCTCCCCGCCCAGAGAGTGAGGACGGTCACTGACCACCATGTCCGCGCCAGCGGGGTGTTCGGGGACACTGCAGTGTCGTCCCGGGTCAAGGAAGAAGCAAGGCTGTCACTAACATAACGGGGAAGAGCAGGAACCAGGAGCTTGAAGGCACCCACCTACAGGTCTCATTTTCTCTGTGGAACAATGCCTTCTGCTTCACAAGGCTCTTCCCAGGTCCTTCTCTGACCTGCCGTTTCGTTGAGAGTAGCAAATCCCACAATTTTGCTGACTTAAACATTTAAAGAATCATGGAAACATGAAGACACCATAGTTTATATTTCTCTACTTTTAGTCTCATTACCGAGTGAATTTTGGTCTGCATTGTCCTACTTACCGAGACTGTGTGCCTGTGTGTCTGCATGCATGTATGTGTGCCTGCATGTGTGTGCACGAATGCCCACAGGTGTGTGCCTGCATGCATTGTATATGCGTGTGCATGTGTGTAGCGTGTGGGGGGGGGCTTCTAGGGGAAGCTCTCCCTTCTGCACTCCCCTGTCCTCACTCAGCTTTGGCTCTGATCACAGGGGGGCCAGCGCTGCACAGCTGACACTTTCCCATGCTCTCAGGCTCGGCTCCTTTGTGCCCTCCGGGAGCCTGGAGCGCCTGTTTTGTCAGGTAGAGTTCCTGGACCTTCACTGGCCTCTGAGTTGCAGTTATCAGGTGCAGCAGCTCTGAGAGCAGGGCGAGTAGACCAAAGTCAGCAGCTGCAGATTACAGTGAAGGCCTACGCCAGGGAGGGAGCCAGACCTCGCTCCATTGTCCCTCCACCCCGCTCCACCTGCAGCCTGCAGTGACCAAGAGACGCACTTCTCCTCAGCTGAATCCTCATTGCAAAGAAGCTCAACTTTAGAAAATTAATTTCCGGGCGTAGCTGGCAGAAACTTATAGGCGTATTGGAATCATAAACAAGCGTGAGCTCTCGCATTACTTTGCTTCTTTTGAATGTCAGGATTGTTTTCTTAATTTGTTAAATGGTGTTTCATTCGTATTTCACAGAAGCATCTAGTTACAGGTTATTCCCTGTCTTTAGAGTACTTCAAACCCACAGACAGTCTGTGACTATCACGAGAAGCAAGCGGTAAAGACACTTCCTTCACATTTCCCAAAGACACCAATTTGTACAGTTCAGTGACGTCCATAAACATTTTGGGTTTTATGAGGGAATGGAGAGGTGAACTGTTAAACCAGATGACACCTGCAATTCGTGCTGCAAAATCCCACGGGTAACATCTACCCTAAACACAGGCTTTGCCTGTGCTTTTGACAGGGTAACAGAAAGGAAGAAACTCTCTGCCAATACCCAGTCATTCACAGAGCACAGTCTTCCGTGGTAAACCGTACTTTTTAGCTTGCACCTGTGATTCCTGCACTCTGGGAGCTCAGGCAAGAGGATCTCGGGTTTATGCTGACCCGAACAACTTTTGAAGTTAACATACACTGAAGAAAATGAGTGAGAGCAGGACTAAACGAGTCCTGCCTGGCATGTGCTCCGGCGGGAGAGGGCCAGGTGGAGGAGGATGGAAGGATCGGGCAAATGGAACCAAGAAGACTTGCAGCAGCTTTGTTGGGCGGGAGAGTCAGAGAGGTGCTGAGACTCTGCAAAGCACACTGGATGCATAAACGAACCCATCGTTGGCCATTAATGAGCACAAATAAAAGTGTGGAGAGAAAGAAAATGGAAAAGCATTCACATTGAGGAAAGATGCTATTATGCAAAGGATTCTCTTAGTGTCTTAGCCAGGTGAAATAAGGAAGAAACTCTGCCCATATATCAAGAACTTGCTCACCCTGGCCAGGAATTTGGCCTAGTGGTTAAAGTGCTTGCCTAGCATGCACAAAGACCCGGGTTCAATTCCTTGGTACCACATATATAGAAAAACCCGGAAGTGGTGCTGAGGCTCAAGTGGTGGAGCTCTAGCCTTGAGAAAGTCCAAGGACAGTGCTCAGGCCCTGAGTCAAGTCCAGGACTGGCAAAAAAAAGAACTTGCTCAACCTAAATTTAAGGAGAAACTCCCTAGCATTTGAGGAGTTGCCCCTACCCTTGCTTTTGGCACCTTGTGTGAGCTCATCACTCATTAGAGGAGCACACAAACACATGGAGAAAGCTCATGGCTATTAACGACGTGGCTGAACTCTGAAAAGAAAGAGAAAATTTCCCTGGCTGTCCCCAGCAGGTAGAAAAATCAATGTGGACAAGAGAGACAAGCACATTGTGGGCCTTCAAAAGATATTGACAGTAGAAAAAAGAAAAGCAATAAAACTATGGTTCATAGGACTACAGTATCTAGGAAAATAACTTTAAAAGAGTGGAGCAAACTTTTAATGAATGCCTTGCGAGTACTTTTTATGCATTCTCCTCCAGAGTGTGTCTCACACAGTGCGCAGTCATGCAAGAAGTCTGATTTAAAGAGAAGCCAGGCACTCCCCCCAGGCCCACCCTCGGCCTGGCTCCGGGGATGCTGAGGGGGACCCCTGCCGTCCTGGAACATTCTGGAGGCTTTGGGGGCCCGGAAGTCTTCTGTGTGATCTGTGCCCTGGAGAACAGAGACAATAGGATACCATAGAGCGAGGTGTCTCTTTACTGATGTGATTACCAACCACTGAGAGGCTTCTGGAAGTGACTGGAACAAACCTGCTTCTCTGGAGTATCTGGGAACACGCAGCCAATGCAATGCATCTCTTTTTAAACAGCTGTGTGTGTGTGTGAGTGTGTGTGTGTGCACGCGTGCGCGTGTGTACATACGTGTGCTGGTCCTGGGGCTAGAACTGAGGTTCCGGGCACTGTCCCTGAACTTCTTTTGCTCAAGGCTAGTGCTCTACCCCTTGAGCCACAGCGTCATCTCCAGCGTTTTCTGAGGAGTTTGTTGGAGATGAGTAGCCTTCTGAACCTGGGCTGGCTTCAAATTGCGATCTTCACATCTCAGCCTCCATGCAGGTAGCATTACAGAAGTGAGCCAACACTGCCTTCTTTGTTTGTTTAATCTGAGAACTCAATTGCTAAATACTATCTTCTTAAATGTAAGTCTTAATAATATATTATCTATACAGTACTGTCTGAAATAAACCTGAGTTATTTAGTTTTAACTCCAGCTCTCCAGGTGTTTTTCCTATAAAATAAAAAATTAAAGATAATAAAAGGCTAGTTCATATGTTAAAAATGACAGCTTACAAAATAGAAAACCATTGCCCACAAGATTTGCCAAGGTATATAGATAAAAGTTGAGTTCACTTCTCTAGCATATTAAAAATGTATGTTGAGGCCAGGAGTTTGGCCTAGTGGTTAAAGTGCTTGCCTAGCATGCACGAAGACCCGGGTTCGATTCCTTGGTACCACATACATAGAAAAAAGCCAGAAGTGGTACTGAGGCTCAAGTGGTAGAGCTCTAGCCTTGAGAAAGTCCAAGGACAGTGCTCAGGCCCTGCGCTCAAGCCCAGGACTGGCAAAAAAAAAAATGTATGTTGAGAAATACTACAGGTCAATGAATGTGTGTTAATTCAAAATTCTTTATCACTGCCCTTTCTAACTTTCTCTGTTTAGGTATACATAATATATTCCCTTCCTGTTACTAATTTTAATAAAAATATATTTTCTATTCATAAACTAATTCCATCATTCCAAGCCAACTAAATATTTAAATAGAATTTAATGCTCACAAATCCTATCCTTGACTACAACTCCCATCTAAAATTCATTTTTAGTCATAATGATAGGATTGTTTAACCTTACATTACAGTGATGAAAATGAACTTCAAACGTAATCACTGATGGACAGATTTATCTCTTCACCAGATGGCGAGGGATTGTTTTAGGTGGGGGATTTGAAGCAGGGAGGGCTGACACCTGAGGTCTTCCAGCAAGGTATTTCCCTGCTTGCCTTGATTTGATGCATTTAAAAGGAAACTTGCCTTCTAGGAATAAAAAAAAACTGAAAAAAAATAGGAAGAAACAGTATAAGAGATTAGCATATATTACATGTAGATTATAAAGGAAGATACAAATTATCATATAATCTTTGTTGCACTATTCAAAATAAATCAAAGCAATAATTACAAAAATTAAAATTCAAGAGTTAATATCTTACCACAGAGATGGTTCCATACTGTGTTTACTGAATTTAAAAGTTAGTTGAGTGTTTTGGGATTTACACATGCATAAATCTAAATAATAGCCATAGTAAAAGTCTTTTATTATATTGAACCAAGTAACTAAAGTGGGGGAGAATGTAGGAAATGAAACTGGATTGTTTCAGCCATGGATATTTAAGTCCATTTTGGCAGCCATCTTCATGGCACGTAGCGAGGCTGTGTTAAGGGAGATTCCTCAATCATTGAGTTAAACTTTGGAACAGGATTTCCAGCGTTCTAGCCACTTTCCAGAGAAGCAAAGTCGTTCTCGTAGCTGTTTCTCCCTGGACCTTAGCAGCCCAGCCCCTGAATGTACCGGCACAGCGCCCAGCGAGAGAGCAATGCCACCCATGTCCCTGTCTCCGTGTGCACAGCCATGCTTCCCATCTCAGTGTGGGACTGTGAGCAGCAAAGCCGAGGTGGGGTTGAGCAAGAGGGGGAACGGATGGAGCCGTGCCTTCTCCTCCACACGGGGGGAGGAAGGAAGTAGAGGGGCACGCCGCTTGCTGGCCAGAGCCTGGCACGTCTCCTGGGAGCTGGAGGGCAGGGGAGCATGGCGGGTGGGCGGACAGGGAGGGAAGATGATGAACCCCAGGCCAGTGAAGTGAGCTCCAGGAGATTTTCCTCAGCCAGAGATGTCAGGAGGCACCTCGGTGCCAAGCTCAGTGCCATCAGAGGGCAGTGTCTGAAGACATGGGCATTGAGGAACTTCCTGTCACAGGATGAGTGACACAGCCCTGGCTGGCTGGGTTTAAGATCCTGAGGCTGACAGGCCAGGGAGCTGCTAAGAAAGCAGCAGGCTGTGGAAGTGGCTGGGGCTGGCGGCCTCCAAGTCTTGGAGCTGGCCTGGAGCGGCCGGTCGGACAAGAGCGCAGTCTGCCTGTGCATGTGGCCCACAGGGAATGCAGAGGCCTGCCACGTCCCCTGCGTGAGATCTCCAGTGACCCGGGGCTCAGCCGTGGCTCATTTCCCCTGAGACACAAAGGAAAGTGGCATTTGCCCAGGTGAGGCCAGGCCCAGTGCACCCCAGCGGGGGGGGGGGGCCGGGCAGGCTCCGCCTTTGTGTCAGGTGCTGTGAGAGCTGCTTCTCCTTCTAAGGGTCAGGGAAGTAGGGCGCTGTAGGGCAAACCACACAGAGAAGTAACCGCAGGCATGGCTGGGTAGCACAGGGCTGGGATTTCACGTCCACTTTCCTGTCTTTCCCCAACTTTACCACGAATGCAGTCCTATTCTCCCACATTAGCGGCTGACAGCATAACATAAAAGGAAGAGATAATGGTGCCAATTACTTAGGAATGATTGAGAATAATCTCTACTACTTAACTTCAAAGAACACACCGACAATGTCCTGTGGAATGTGATAGCAGCCTTGGATGGAACAGCACAGGAGGTACAGTTGCTTACGGTTAGGAATTAAGTAATACTTCCTTATGAAAAAAGTAAACTGTGAACTTTAGTATTTTGGCCCAATTCCATCCTACAATAAATTACACGTATATTTGAGTAAGTGTTACTTCCCTATGGCCATTCTCTCTTGTGGTTGTGTAAACCGACGTCACTGTTCCGTTTCTGAGGTGATCAAGCGTCTCCCAGGCTGGGTACACCTGAAAGGCACACCTAGAATCCAGGCCTCAGGAGTCAGCGACGGATCAGAAGGATCACGGTTCAAGACCAGCATGGGCAAACATTTAGCCCGATGCCCTCCTGAGGATGTAGGCTGGTCTGCTGGCCCAGGCACATAGGGTAGAGGCCGCCCAAGGCCACGCATGGGAAAGTGAGAGAACTGACTGGAAAGGTAGCTAATGCTCTAAGGCCCAGGGGCACCGGTCAGGCTGTGGACCAGCCTGGCTGTCTGCCAGCCCGTGGACACCCAGAGTCCCAAACTCAGTACCAACAAAAAGTCTTGACCAATGTCCAGCAGGTATTAAAACAATGTGTCAGAACTGTTGCAGTTATTCCATTTTCCACACTGATGTTTGCACTTGCTCTAACCAAGCTTTCTGCCAAGCAAATGCACATAACCAGCAGGGGTCCAGAATCAGCAGCTCAGGCAGCTCTGGGAAGCGCCTGGGCCTGGGGCAGAAGCTCCTAAGGATGCCTTGCCCTTCAGGACTCTCAGTTGAAAGCCAGAGCCAGTGGAGAAAGCCTAGGGTCCTGCTCGGCGTGTGTCTGTGAACAGCCCGCGTGTGCCGCTTCTCTCACTCTCTTCTGATGACGGGCAGAGAAGCCGAGCTCGTGCACAGTGGCAGGTCCCAGGTGGAGACGAGCAGACGTGTGAAGCCCGCAGCCAGGCGTGTTCAGTTTTGCTTGCATTGGTTTAGTCCTTCTCCAGAGCAGGTCTGAGTGGCCCAAGGAGCCACCCGCCTCTGTCCATGGCTCGGCTCGGCTACTGTCATCTCTCATTTGGGGTGTAACACAATTACCCTTTTCCTCAAGTCCAGGTTTACCTTGCTCTTGTTCATTCTGGCTCATTTTGATGACTGTTGTGGGACTTTACAAGCTCTGAAGAAATAGCGTAGTTATTAAACCATAGTGAAGAAACACTTTGTTCTCTTATCCACTGAATTCCGAGTTCCTTAGTGCTAAGGAAAAAAGCAAACGAACAGCCAATGACACTGTCCCATCATTTTATAAGCATGTGTGCATTATTCTCTAGGGCGCCCTGTTGGTGGTGTTTACTTACTAAGTGAAACATTTGCAAGCACTGGTCAGGTTTTGTGTGGCTTCTTCCAGTTGCTTTACTAAAGTCAACTTACAGTTTTATCTACCCCAACTTCATTTTTCCTTATTCCTAGAAAACTCCCAAGCTTGTCAGTATCTTCTGAAGGAAATGTTTGATCTATATCTTTATATAAGAAGATCTGGGGGTATTATTTTCCATCAATATTTGCAGAGAAATTTATAATTTTATTTTAACAATAATTTTTGTTATATGAAGTATTCATTCTAGCTGAGATATTTGCTCTGTTTTTATATATCTTTCAAAATTTAATTGAAAATAAAATTGCTCATAGAACATTGCATTTTCATATTATATTCCTGAAAACATACATTTTCCCAGGTTTTATAAAAAATAATTTATCCTTTATAATGGTATGAGCTACTGTTGTATTACCGACACTATCATGTCTGTTGGTTGAGAATCAACATCTTTCTGGAATGTTGTATGGCAAATGGATTCATACACCATCAGTATCAAGAGCAAAGCTATCCCATATTTCCTGATAATATAATCTATACTTGTAGGAGGTACAATTTTTGATGAATGCCACAGGAATAATAGAAATAGTACTACTGATAATAATGGTGACTTACAACAAGTTTCATCAAAATCTATTACACTGGAATTAAGAGCTGACATTTTGATAGAGCCAAATAGAGATGAAGCTGTGACTAAGAGGGCACATTAAGGAAACATGATTTTCTATGCAATGAAACAATAGTTCTACGCTTGACAGAAAAGTAAATGCACCCCCAACAGCACAAATGGGGAATGACTAAAATAATTTGAAAAATGTGTATTTCACTGGAAAAGTGTAACCGAGTTGCTTCAGTCTGAGCCAAAGAGCTGTGTGGGCCTGGGTGCGGCTCTGTGTGGGTAAGCCACTGGCTTTGGCTGCCTAAGGCTGGTTGGGAAATTACAGTCCTACAGCCCCAGCCCCTGCAGAACCTCAGTGTAATCCGATTTCCCTTGAAGTCGTTACGTAATTTGTCAACAGGGGAAACTTCTCGTCTTGTTTTCTGTTTGAGGAGGGATAAATGAAATGAATTTGAAGCATTATAAAATTCTATTCTATTCTTCTAATAGAAATTTCAGGCTTCCATACAAAACACGTGGGGAAAATTCTCAAGACATATATTAAATCTGCACCTTGAGACATCTATTAAATCTGAACCTCGAGATGGAAAAGGACTCTTACCACAGTAACTTCAAGGCTGTTCAACCTCTACTCTATTTTGAGTCCAGCACTTCCAAACTTGATGAAGCAGTTGGGAAAGCAGTTCTTAACTGTAACACAGAGATGTGGACAAATTAATCTCCCTGAAAATACAGTCCCTCCCTGCAACAGAAATCATAACTAGCAAAGGAAATGCTGAGCTAAAAGAGAAAAACGTTGCAGATTTTGGGTGTGGATTGAAGTTATTGCTGGGTTCTCTTGGTCTACATTTGCTTTCAGTTACAGCCTTGTCTTTGGAATGGACCATAGATACTTCCTCAGAAAGCTTAGACTACCTGCAGTTCTCACATGAATCACAGTTGCAATATGTAAACTCTGTTCATGGCTGAATGTGTGCATCCTTGCAAATCCCTCCGTGGAAACCATGGCTGTGATGGCATGCGGGGTGGTGGGGGCTCAGGACCGTGAGGGCAGGGAAGCCAGAGGCTCCCTCAGATTGTATGCAGGTGGTGCAGGCCTCAAGCGGCTTCCTCAGTCTTGCCTCGTGAAAACACAGCCAGGCAAGGCCTGCTTGAGGAGAGGCCAAGCACAGACCCACTGACAGCAGGATCTGGGACAGTAGGAAATTACATACTTACCTTTGCGGCACCCAGCCTGTTGAATTTTTGCTGCAGCAACCAGAAATGGCTGCTCCATAGCCATAACATATGACTTGCTTTGGGACCAGTCACACATGTCACAGATTTAAAGAGCACATGTGAAATGCTGCAAGAGGATTTTGCAATGGTGTCTATGCATTTTAGGGGAAGGGAAGTGAAGGAAAGGTCGAGAGATGAGCCATGTTTTGGCTCTTCTCCTCTGACCCTCTCTTGAGGCTCCTCATGGGGAAGGCACAATACTGTCTGAGGGACAGCCCTGTGCTGGCTCCCCCATGGCCGAGTGCTGGCGGCTGGTGATGGGCCCAGGGCATGGTGAGGAGAGGGCCGGGATGCCGCCTGCTCAGGCAATGGGACACATGAGGGCTCCACTGCAAGCCGCTCTGTGCTGTGTGAGAAACACTAACCACTAGTGCTCTTGCTATTTCCCCGCCTTCCCTACCACAGGCCGGCGGGGCCAGGTCACCCACTGCCTGCCCTGGCGAGGTCAGGTAGGTAGAGGCACAATTTGCGTGTGACTTTGAAGTGTTAAATAGCAGCAATTTATTTACACCCGTTTGCTTTCCATAGACAAAGCAAAGACCATGTGCAGCCTGAGTTTTCCTTGAGCATTCTGGAAGGCACATGCTGCCCTCCCTGTGCTGTGACATCCCGTGCAGTCTGCTGTGTCCCCGCTGTGACGACAGTTACGTTGGCTTCTCTAATGGCCTCCAGGAAGGGCCTGTCTGAGGGTCAGGGCAGGCTTGCCTGGGGTTTTTCCAGCATGGCCGGGGTGTCTTCAACTGAGATTGTCTTGGGTGTTATTTGAAGAGCAAATGTACACGTTTTTCCTCCATTTTTTATATTCTAATTTAATGAACAATGTACTCTTTACTTGCTAGGTGACTCTAGATTTGGTACGTGAAAGATGAGATTTATAATCATTAAAGTAGGATCTGAACTACAAAGCTCAGGTGCTGCAGATGAGAAACTTGACGTCCTTCACACGCTGGGTGAGATTCATGTCTCAATCTTCCAGCCTTGAGTTTTCCTTCTTCTTGGCTTCAGATTTCCAGTTCTCAGAGGTCACATTGCCATGTGGAGCGATGGAGCTAAGCAGGTCCGAAAAGCTCTGCTCACATAGCTATGCTCAGGAATTTCCCGTGAGGAAAACCAGAGAATGTAGCCACGACCAGAACTTAGCCTGCTGCTTCCTTTCCGGCTGCTTCCGGTTCAAGACCTGCACTCAGTCACGTCTGCAGAACCCTGCTCTTGACCAGACCCTCCTCTCCTGGGCATGGCATCCACTTCCATTTTCCTCCTGAAGCTGCCATGAGCAGCAGTGAATCACCTTTCTCTTTGGGTGATGTCTCAGCTGGGGGTGACGCATGGACGGTCCTGAAGAAGCTCTCGAGACTGTGCGCCTCTCTCCTTCTGTGTGATGTGTGTAATACACATGCGGCCTGAAGTAGGAACAGCGAGTATGTGGTGTGTGTGGCATGAACAGCTTAAGGTATCCCTGTATTTCCCTGACCCAAATCCTTTAACAGCACTCATCTTACAAGGTCAGATGCAGCTATGGCACCGGTAAAGCAGTGAGCGTCCAGTTAGGTATGAGTTTAGGTATGAATTTAGTGTTAGTTTTTATTATTTCTTTCATCATCATCTGTATTTCATGTAAGTGAGGTCAGTCATTTCACAGGTGCAGGTGTCAGGGAAGCCACTGGAAATGCTAAGATAAAGAGAAGACATGCCTTTGTCGGGGGAAATCAGATGTTCAGCTGTGAATGTTGGGTCTCTGTGATCCAGACTCCCAGGTCAGGTGATGAACCAGGGATTTGTTGTGCAGGATGCAGGGGCAGCAGACAGACAGATCTTACTATGTGTGCAAAGCTTTCCTAGCCCTTTGTACACAGGACTCATAAGAATTCATGGAAAATTTTAATTTTGAGCATTATCAGAAAGTGAGTTGGATCATTCTAGAATTCAAAAGAAATGGATTACAGAGGAACCAGACCACATGAAAAACCTGGGCTCCAGGAAACCATGGTGGTGGCATGTAAAATGGGAACAGGATCACAGATGACCTTGAAACAGCTGTGCTGGACTGGGGTGAGTTGCACATGTGATTGGGGTGGGAGGTGTGTGAGTTCCAGGAAGCTCTGCCACAGAGATGATGGGGGGCAGGCAATGATATTCCCAGAGATATGGCCCTTTGAAGAGCACTGAATCCAATCGCAGCCAGGAGTGCTGGCTGTTTGCATTTCACTGACCTTGTGGTTCAGCTTATAGAAATATGAATCTTAATAAGTCTCATAACCTTGAATATGGTCATAAATTCATAGTATATCAGGTTAGTTATGTAAGTATTTACAGGCACACACACACACACACACACACACACACACACACGTTGGCACACGTATTTCCAATAATAGTTGACATCAGTTTCCAGTGGGACGCCATATCATAACTCTTTGGTATTTTTTTTCACTTACTTTCTGTACTAAATCCATTCTTCTTATGCTTTATTTTCACAGTCTCCAAAACACAGGCTTTATTATAGTTCATGGAATGGATAACTCATATAATTCCATAAACCAAGCCAAATCTGCTGGCATTTGTACCTTCTTCCCACAGTGAGTCTATGTAGTTATGGCTGTGACAGACAAAATAGGTCACAATGTTAACAATCTGAAGTCCACACTGAAATTCTAAGCAAGGGTCTGCTTAAATATTTAACCATCAGTCATATATAGAGCATTAGGCCAAGAGGCAAGCATTTCCTTGTCCATATCCTCGCAAATGCAATGTGAGGGGAAGGACGAGAATTCTAAGATGTGTGCACCCTAAATGGAGAGAAGAATCCACCTTGCAGCCGTCCAGTGGGTCAGAGAAGCGTGCACTGCAGACGTTGGAGGAGAGGCACCATTGTGTCTGGAGCCCCTCCCCACCGGGGACTGTCTGCATATGACAGTCATGTCTGCATCGTCGTTCAATGGAGTTCCATGAGAAAAACAAGCTTCCTTGGGCATTTCCTGGTCCTGTTACCAGCTCTCTTGTGCTTGGCACAGCATTCTTTATGACCAAGGTTTACTTCCAGAAAATACCAAGTAGAAAATTCTAGAAATGGACAGTTTGTAAGCCTTCAGTAGTATTTACTAATATGTAGATATATTATTTATTGAAGTATCATTGAGTAGTTATACAGAAGAGTCACCATTTCACAAAGCAGTTAAGGACCACATCTCGACCAGTGTCACCCTCTCAGCATCCTTCCTCTGCCCGTGTGTGTGTTTTATCATTGTTCTGGGTCACTGTTGGTCATTGCTAGTCACTACCTGCGCTTAGCTTACACAGCTTCCCACAGATGATTACTGAAAGAATGTGGCACACACACTGTGTCATAGCAGCGGAAAGAGACTGAAGCATTTGAAACCAGGAAGAAAGGGAACAATGGGTTTTCTATGCATTTCTTCTGAGCACGCCTGTTTGGAGTGTCTTCCAGACCCTGGGAGAGCAGCGATCTGTCGGCACTCTGCCTTACATTTCTGGTTAAACTTTGTCAACAGGAGGCCCCTCCCTGGCCACCCCACATTCTCCTGGTCCCCAGGCTCATGCTCTATCCCCACAGTTCTTCCTAGAGTTACCCCAATCCTGCAGTCTGAGGACACCGTCTTGTTGGCCTTTGCTCAGGGATTTTTACTTGGTGTCTTTCCAAACCAACTCATCCCTCAGTAAAAGTAAATCGCTTTTATTGTTGATCATCTTTCTTAAAGATAGGTCTTACCAAAGACAGCAAGAAAGAAAACTATTTTTTTTCTTTTTCTTTTTGTCTCAGTGTGTCAATTAAATAGATTTTGTAACAGAACTTTGGTTGTTTGTTTGTGTTATACCATTGACTTCCTGTCAAACACCTTCTGGAGAGACTTGCACAAAACTAACTTCTTACCCCTGCTCACGCATTCTTTGACAAATAGTCAGTGCAACAGTGGACAGAGAAGAAAAGAAAGCTGAACAATAGCTGAGTAGCACGAGTTCATTCTGGGACTGGCGGGAGTCTTTCCTGGGCACTTCTGGCAGGGGAGAGGCAACACCCACCCGCACATGTGTTCTGTCCCTCTTCTCTGCCTGGTCACCTATGCATGTCTTTAAGTTGTGTTAACAAAACTCTGCAATGCTATTTTACATTAATTACTTAAAAAGTATTTTATCATTGAAATTTATTTTTGAAAATGCCAACCTTTACTTTAACAGTAAATAATAATATATAGCAAGTTCTCTTTGCCAGAAGAAATTCTTAGATTTTTTTTTTTGGTCACAAAAATAGAAGTATAACTGGGATAAAATAGAATCCCAAGGTCAAAAGGATTAAATAATAAAAAAGGTTTCTGGGTACTAATTAAATTGCAATAACCTTTCCTTGATTTTGTTATTTTTGCAAAAATAATGTGCTATGTGAAATGAACAAACTCACTATTTTAATTATAGTATAGTTAATCCCTTAATTATAATGATAGGGTTTTGAAGTTCAAAAGGTGCTCTAGCAAAGGACTCATTTCATATTTCAAAAGACATTATTTTCTAAAAGGAACTCACAGAGCACTGCTTAATATATTTTATACAACAATTAATTTAGCAATTTTTACAGAAAAAAATGCTACTCTTTACAATTTCCCTGTTTCTTAACTCTAGCTGAAATTACATGACATTGAAAGAACATACATTTTTCAATTTCCTTTTTTTTTTCAACCTCAGGGTAGTCTTTTGTATTTGTGAACCCTTAATTGATGATTGAATTCTACTGCCAAAGGTAGCAATGTTTTTTATTTTATCATGAGGAATTCCCCTGAAGAAAAGAATTTACTAAAATCCAAAGTGCGATAGCAAAGGTTCTTCCTGGAGACCATTTTAATCTCGAGGCGAGGGGGATGCAGGGGAAGAGGGGACCAGAGGGCCAGGAATTAATCACACGGCATCCTTCTGGGTGTGTGGGCCTCAGAGCTCTGTGATCTAGCCCACCTTGCCTGTGGAGGGCGGGGGGGCGGGTAGGGGGTGTTTGACCAGGGCCATTGCACTCTGTTTATTGTTTATATTCCTCCTTGCACCATCCCGGCTTGCTGCAGAGGCTCTGGGTAAGCTCAGAGCCCAGGGAGCCCCTCCCAGGAGAGGAATCCCCCCACTCCGTCCATCCATTCCTAGCGCCTGCTTGAATACGCACTTTCTGATAATTGTCCTGATACGGCATTCCCAACTATATGTCACCTGTAAGGCAAGGCTTGAACCCAGTAACGTAGACACAAGTTACATCAGCCTTGTGGAGAAGAGAACATGCCACGTGCAAATCACATGCAAGGCCACGCCTGGCTTCAGGACAGCCTTGCAATGACCACTGTGATTATTTTGCAGTCAGGCACAGTAGTTTCAACGGGGTGTTTTCTGAGTTCTCTATTTCCTGCTATGGAGGAACCCATTCTCAGAAGTTTGCTGGGTCCCTGCACTGAGCTGACGGGGCCTGGAGCTTCGCAGTGCCGCTCAGGCAGGACCACGCTCCCCACCACCGCCTCCAGAGCCCGTCCAGGCCACTGGCCCTCGGGCTTCTGTGCCAGGACCTGGTGGTTTGTGGTGACTCCCGGCCAGCCTGCCGACCCTTCTTCCTGGTGGTGTCAGTGGCCAGGCATTCTGTCCCAGGCACGGTGACGATCTGTGGGCCTCAAGCCGCTTGCCACACTGAGCACATGGCGTGGATGGCCTCATTGAGAGGAGCTTGCAGTGTCTCGGACGCTGGGTCAGGAATGATGGGACAGGGAGTGCTCAGATTCCTCCAGTGTGGGAAGGAGTGCTCAGATTCTTCCAGTGTGAGAGGGAGTGCTCAGATTCCTCCAGTAGGAGAGGGAGTGCTCAGATTCCTCCAGTGGGAGAGGGAGTGCTCAGATTCCTCCAGTGGGAGAGGGAGTGCTCAGATTCCTCCAGTGTGGGAGGGAGTGCTCAGATTCCTCCAGTGTGAGAGGGAGTGCTCAGATTCCTCCAGTGGGAGAGGGAGTGCTGAGATTCCTCCAGTGGGAGAGGGAGTGCTGAGATTCCTCCAGTGTGAGAGGGAGTGCTCAGATTTCTCCAGTGGGAGAGGGAGTGCTCAGATTCCTCCAGTGGGAGAGGGAATGCTCAGATTTCTCCAGTGTGGGAGGGAGTGCTCAGATTCCTCCAGTGTGGGAGAGGGAGTGCTCAGATTCCTCCAGTGTGGGAGGGAGTGCTCAGATTCTTCCAGTGTGGGAGGGAGTGCTCAGATTCCTCCAGTGGGAGAGGGAGTGCTCAGATTCCTCCAGTGTGGGAGAGGGAGTGCTCAGATTCCTCCAGTGTGAGAGGGAGTGCTCAGATTCCTCCAGTGGGAGAGGAAATGCTCAGATTCCTCCAGTGTGATGCCCACACTCCACCAGCACCCCACACTGCGCAGATGCCAGAAGAGCACTTCACCTTCTTCATGTGGGAGGAGGTGCTCCTGGTGGTGAGGAGAGGGTGCTCCCCAGCCTCCCGCCCTCGGAAGCTGGGCTGCCTGCTGGAGACCTGCAGAGGAATGTCGCTGTGAGCCCAGGAGCGCCAGGCGACTGGGGCATGGAGGGCCCCGTGAGCGCCGTTCCCTTTTCAGATTATGAGTCACTGTTAAGTACACGGTGCTCTGAGTCCCTGGACCTCCACCCAGCCGCTGGCAGCCGTGGATGGCAGTGGGCAGGGCTCAAGGGCGCAGAGCAGCAGGGGAGAAGACAGGGCCTTGGGAATGCGCTCCAGTCAGAAGCCGGCTGGTGTCCCTTACAGCCAACCTGCTGGACGCAGGCAGTCTCCCACAAGAGGGCGGTGAGACGTGGCCCAGCCCTCCGCCACTCCACTCTGCCGGGCAGCCTGGAGACACACCACGGACAGTGACTTCATGGGAAGTGTGTGTCAGGAGCTCTGTAGGGCTGAGAGGCAAACCCCTCTCCAGCCTGCCTCTGGCTGCGTCCAGTAAGCTCTTCTGCATGTTGCGTGCTGGGTTCGCACCTGAGCTGCTCATAGAACACAAGAAAAAAACAAGGCAAGCAGAAAGCACGGGAACGGTGCGTGGAGCTCCACTCAGGGTCTCCATTTCCACTTCTGTCCTGGGAGGAGAGGGCCACGAGCTCTCTTCCAGCAGGACTGAGTGGTAAGCACCACAGGTAAAAACAATGGCACAATCCCCCACACAGCCCAGTCCATGTCTTCATTCTGCTGACAGGCCCGGGCCTGGGCCAGCCTCCGCCAGGCCTTGCAGGCTGCTAGTGGGGGAGCTGGAGAGGCGTCCCACCCAGCAACTCCACGTCGGGCAGGTAGAAGGGCCCGCAGCTCTGGAGAAACTGGAAAGGAAGGGGTGACAGGGTGGCCCTGGGAGTCTCACAGCGGCCAGCAGACGGGAAAGCAAGGGTGGTGACCAAGGCGGGAGTTTTTCCAACAGGGGGAAGGCCAGGAACCCACGCGAGCTTCTCCTCTTCCAGGTGAAGCCCTGGATGGAGTGTGAGGACAGCTGAGGGTGGAGATGGTGGATGCCATGCATCCTGTGTGCCCCGGGGCTGTGCACCTGAGACTGGGTATGAGGAAGAATGAGGAGAGGCCAGGAGCCAACTTAGTGGGATCTGTGGAGAGATGGCACCTCTGCGTGACACGTGGCTTTAGACGTGTGGGAGAGGCGGGCTGGCTTGGGTGAGTTTCTGAGCAGTATTTGTGGGTCATGGTTGACTGATGGCTTCATCCAGTTGATGTTCGGCTCGTAGGACAGCATCTCCTTATGTAACCGGCTCGTCACAGTTGTCACCATTCCTGCCTTACTTTCTGGGTGCTGGGATCGTAGGCATGGGATACGCCTGACATGACTTTTATTTACGATTCCCCCGATTTGTCAGTGTAGTTTTGAAAGTTTATTATTAAGGGCTACTTGACAAAGTAGGATTTTGGTAGGGGAAGTTACTAATTTGCACAGTTTAATTTATTTTTTATTTATTTCTGTATTGGCTTCACAAATTCTATAAAATGTTACATATCCTCCAATATTCAGCAAGCTAATCTGAGATGGTTCTTGGTCTCCATTTTCCCTTATGGAAAATGACAGGCTCAAACTATTTCAGGGAGAGCAAATAGTTTTCAATTTTTGTGTCTGCTACAATCAGTCACTGGCAGCTGTGAGGAGGAAAGATGACCGAGCTGCCTGCAGGCTCAGAGGAGAAAATTGTAAAGATCGATTTTAAATACTGACAGGAGGACAGGGCTGAGCGAGAGGACCACGGTGTGTTTGCCATCTTGGACTAGATAACCTTTTAGAATTCCTTTAAATCCAAACATCCGATTCTGTATCTCAGAGAAAATGCTCCTACTTCCTTGCTCTCTGGTATTTAAAAAAAAAGCTTAAAATTTAACTGAAATATTTCCTATAGAAAGAGTAGTGTTGTCATACCCCTCTTGTATTAGATGATAAGCTGGTTTACCAAAGAGGCACCCAAATTATAGCAGTTCTAGGTAGCTTTCCTTCCTGTAATCAGAGAGAAGTGAGCTATCTCAGGAGTGCTGGGCCCCGAGGGCCAGGCTGGGGGCCAGTGGGCCTTGTCCGGCTCTGCTGGCTGGCAGTGTCATGGTCTACCATACCATCCAGCCTGGCTTCTGAGCCACGTATGTGTAAATGAGCGGAGAGAGTGGCAGTGAGACAGCATCCTTCAGGAAGAGAGGAGCCTGCTGTCCCCAGCCCCACCCTTGTGACCTGGGTCTGAGCCACCTCACGGAAGAGGAAACATCCTGGGTGACCACATGCCAAGCACAGCCCCTGCTTGCCCGGGAACTGCTGAAAGACACAAAAAGTATGGTTACCACGTCGTATTTCATGCAATGACATACGAAACGAGGACGCAAAGAGGATCCTCTTGCTGGTTCTATTTCTGGAATTCCTGAAACTTTTCCTTTTCCTCCCCTCCTGTAAAGTCCTCTGATTTTTAGTCTTGTCTTCTGTATTTATTTGTACACTTTGGAAGATGCCGAAGAAATGATGACAGCACCTGATCACCAAAGGAACGCTTTCCAGATTTCTGGCCCTCATGGGGTGGCAGGAGGACAGGTGGAATGTTCAAATGACTGTATTTGTAAAGTTATCGTTGTGTCTTATGCAAATTTTGATTTGATGAAGGCAAGTATCATAACAAGATGTAGGAGGAGATGACAGAGCTTGTTTAAATCATAGCTTTATGAACCTGGAAAGAGAAAATGGGATTGTGTGAACACTTCATGCAAAATTATATTAGGAGTAGAGTTGAGGTAAATCAAGTTTCCTGAATAACAGGATATTGTTGTTGTTTTTACGGTGGTAGCTTCCTCATTTCCATACCACAGTTCCCTGCAAGACCCTTAGAGCGTTCAAAGAGCCTTGGGTTGCCAGAAGATTCCATGCATGTTAAATACAGGGCACCTGGCAGAGCAGCTGCTCTAGAAATGGCTTTGCAATTACACTGACAATTGAGGATTGGTTTAAAAAAAAGCGAAATGCTTTGTAGAGAGGTATATGGAAAATCAAACCCCTAATTGCCATGATTTTTAAAAATCATTCCATGGGAAAAGAAGCCATTTGCATCTGTTACTAATCAAATCATATTTAATTATATATTTTAAAGGGGGAACTTGTGCTCTGAATTCAGTGTGAAAGGAAATGACATTCATCTGTGAGTGTCTGTCATTTCCATTCTGAAGTCCTATATCCTCCTTTTTAGGAATGCAATTAGATTTATTTTATATTTACATGAAAGTTGGAAATGTTACAGCGTAACAAATAATAGGTGATGCATCACAATAGACAGCATAAATATCCACCGAGTAACAAAACTCACCGTATTTGCATTTTAGGGTTATATAATTAAACTAAGAATAAGAACTATACATGAGAAAATAATAAAGCATTCCTCTATCACTGGTTTTCAAATAAATACTCTGCAATTAGCATAAATGTTTTATTAAATGGCAGTTTCTACTTGGGCTGTATTTGGCCCAACTCAAGCTCTTGTAGGCGTCTTGGCTCTTAGACATTTAGCCCTACCCCAACATCATCATCATCGTCATCATCATCATCATCACCAAAGTGACAGCACTATGAATAATTTCTGATTCTCTCTTTATATTGTGGCCACTCTCCCCAGCCTTTAATGTGGGGAGCAGTTCATGCTTGCAAATGCCTGGGCTAATTTGTTTGATAAATGTCATTACCCTTTTTGGTTTTCTAGGCCTAAAACAAAACTCTTTTCTAGGCTTTCATTTGGTCTTGACTAAATTATTGAGTCAGATTTCTGCTGAAAGACGCAGTTCAATTCCCACACGGAAACAATAACAACAGCATCTAACCATTTCGGTATTTCTTTGCATCTCTCCTGACCGTTTCAGTTATCTTTTTAAAAAATAACACTTTTCTTCAAAATCATTTTATTGGAATAGAGGGAAAATATAGCCCAGATGGCGTGATGTGGCCCACATAAATTTGGATTGTCAGTGCTCTGGAAACTGAGGTCTAAAGCGGAGCTTCTCCATGCTTGGGTTAGTTCTCCAGTGCCCTTTTCTTCTCGGTGTGTGGATGGCATCACCACCTTCTACCCAGACCCCACCTGGCCTTCCTTTTCCTGTGCCCACAGCCCTCCTGTCTCCCTGCTGTCTCCACTTCCTTTTCACTTAGAGTTGGTCTGGAGACATGGAGTGGAGAGAACACAGATCTTCAAAATGTCGATCCAATGCACACAGAAGCCTGGACCACATTAGGACCGACTGAAGGGAGAGTGGGGAATGGGAGAACTGTGGTGTCATCAGCAAACATGTGCTGGGTGAGAGCTGTCACTGGAAGGAGCCTGCAGACCTAGAGGGTGATGGAGTCAGCGCTCTGCCTCAGAGCCCCTGGCAGCACCTAGATAGAATGGCGGCCGAGACTCCAGATGGGAACCGCTAGGGGATTGTGACACAGCTGTGGGCCCCACAGAAGAAACAGTAGTGTGAGGAAAACACTCGAGTATCACCCCAAGTCTACATGGAAAACCACAGACCAGGCAAACCTCAAAGTAGTGTTCGGTAAATGTATAGTAATTCAGAGAGAGAGTGGGCCTATTTTCTTCTTTAACAGAGTCCTAGAAAACATCATTCTCAAAAACCCGACTATTTATATTTGTAAACCACTCATGATTTATCATTTCTGAAGTCCTGTTTAATAGCATATCCCAGAGTAACATTAGAATACTTCGCCACACGTATAACGACCATGCGAATGCGTCTGAAACGAGATTTCACTGCCAGGAAACTTGAGGGGAAAGTTGTTTGCTTCTATTTTTTCACACAATTTCGCCGATGAGATTTTTGGAAGCTGGTTAAAAAATTGTCACTGGTCATAAATGAAGAGGTAGTTCTACAGGCAAGCTGGAAAGCATTGCTGCTGAACTCTGGGCTTCGCAAAAGAGATTTGGGAGACCATTTAGACTAAAACTGTCTTCAAAGAAATATTTCACACCCTGCATATGCATACTACCTTCTGGAAATATTGCATATGAAAGCTGAGTGCAGTATTTAGTGTCTGATGACTTATAGCTCTGGCAGAGCTCGGATGCAGAGGCGAGGCTGAATAATTCAAACTGCATGGTAATTCACAGAAAATCCATTTTAGCTTCCTCCCAAGAATACACTAAGCTAAAGGTCAGCCTATAACATTTCTGATAAGAGAAAAATGCCACACTCTCTTTTGACACCTTGAGCTGGTGAAAAAAGGAAAACGCTGTCAGAGAAGGGAGCAAGGCCTGATTTATGTTAGATGCTCTGGACACGGACACCAGCGTTGGTTAGGCTAAAGCCTTCTATAGGTAATGGGAGGCCTTCCATAGGGAGCGGAGGCCACGCTGAGGGACAGCATACATGCACAGCAGGTGCACGCTCGAAAACCACAGGTGCTCAACCTGACCAGCGCTGAGAAGGAAGGCACTGCTTTCAGCTTGCATTTACTTACCTGAAAACTAAACAGAAGAAGAAGGGCCTGGAGGTCAAGTGTTCGTGTGTCCAGTGTGTGAGGCGGGTTTGGCATCAAGCTCAGGAACGCCTACAGCCTGGAGGGGTCACAGGATGTCCACTGGCCCAGTCGTGCGATCAGAAATTGTGTCAGGATAGGGCCTTGTGAGATTACACTTGTAAGTGTGCACGTCGCCGGTGGTGAGGCAGACTGCAGCGTGGGTCTGGAGAGGAGGAGCCAGGAAAGGACAGGCCTGTCAGGTCAGCAGGGAGCCTGAGCCTTCCTCTCCACACAGCCTCTCCAAGGTGGAAATGGGCCCTGGAGTGAGCGTCCCATGTCAGCACAGGGACGGACCGTGGGGCCTCCAGAAGCACCTCCACATCTGCGGCAAGCCGAGCGCTGCAGAGGGCCAGCGCCAGATGGGCACGGGCTCTCCTCTCCCCGCTGCCATGCCATCCGAGGTCCTGGCAGAGCCTGAGCCTGAGCACACGCCAGGCGAGTCTGCACTTGGCGTCACCGCTTGCAGGATGTTGGGTGAGGACAGGCCCAGCCCGGCCACAGAAGGCTTAGTGGAATCTGGAAGCTTGTTGTTTGCCGTCACAACAAGGAAAAGCTGCTGTGCCATCACACGCACTCAGCCATGGGGTTCCCATTTTGTTCATCTGCCAGGATTGGGTCAGAACTCAGGTCCCCATACTTGCTCAGGTCCTGGGCCTGGCTGTCACCTGATCATTTGGGACAGGTCACCCAGCCAGGCTCTTTGCTTGTTATTCTGGGGATGGAATTCCACAGACCTCCTCCGCTGGCTGGCTCCGCTGTGCAGTCCTCCAGAAAACACTCGTGCATCTGAACAACAGGAGACAGTCCTGGGACAGAGACGCAGACATCACAGGGCCGAAAAACGCCGGCCATGCGGTGGGTCCCGCAGAGTCCACTGTGTTCTCTGCATCATCTTCTTCCCTGACATCCATCAAGTAACATCTGTACGGGTATTTATGAAGCTGCAGCAAAGCACCAGATGGAATGCTTTATTTTTCAAAACTGCCTGCTTCGTTATCGTAAATGTCATCTAAATCAACAGTATTTTAACAAATTGTGCTTTATGCCTAATGCAAATAACAAGGTTTTATTTTTGAAAAGCACCATAAGACCCAAAGTGCAACAAAACCATACTTAGGTATACGTGTTTAAAAGTAGAATTTAAAAATACTTCTTTATTTTTACGCAACTTCCTTTCTGTTGGCCAAGTTGGTTTTATATCACCTACCACTCATTTTAAAAATAAAACCCTATCCCAGTTTGTAAGTATACTAACAGAAGTGCAAACCCGAATTGTGTCATACATTTATAAAAATTTACCCACGTGGCAAAAATCCGGTGTTCCACAATCTATTTCACCGCTGCGATTTTAGAGGTGCTAGAGCTGTCACATAGCGTGGTGCCAGCAGGGGCTTCTACAGCGACTCTGAGAGGAAACCTGGCTGCATTCAGAAAGATGATCTAGCCATTCCGGTGTGACTCAGCAACTCACTTCTAGGACTGTATCCCAAAGCGAGCACTGTGGATGGGAATGCAGTATTTACAACAACATGTGAGTAGCCTCACCGAGAGACCGTGGTGCTGACATTCTGGGAGAAGGAACCCAGATACTGGTCAGCAGGAAGAACAATCCCGGGGACCCCTCCTGGGATATCCAGAGGAAGTGTGTACAGCAGAAAGTCACCCCGGCACAGAGGGCGGATATTAAATAGATGATGGCACTTAAGAGTTGACAATAACACAAATACCCTACAGACTCGAGTGGGGAGTAACGCGGTAGAAAGCCAGATTCCTCTCAAAAGGCTACCTTCGTGGTCTTAGTTAGAAGTAGTATAAATGATGATGATGATGATAATAATAATAACAGTAATAATACATAGGTAACTCAAAACCCAGTGCACAGATGCTGCGAATGTGTAAAGGAAGCGGACTTGTGCATTACAGGGCGGCAGCTTACACATGCAGCCCTTCTTGATAGATGGCAGGCAGGTGCCACACACACACACACACACACACGCACATTGCGTGGCTGCTAAACTGCTCACGAAAAGCGCCTGGTAGGGTTGAGATCACGTACTGGTGTGGGTTTCACTTTGCATCTTAAAATCAGCCAATTTCTGCAAAATTCCACCTCTGACCTGCTTCAGGCCTGCTCGGCTTGGCTTAGCTCCAGTTCCATTCGACGGAGTGAGTGATCGTTACTCGATCCTGTGACATCTTTGCTAAGCACAGAACTGGATACTTTCCGCTGAATGACGGGTGATGGAATGGAGATTTCTAACTCAACTCGTGAGCAGGAACTTGCTCGCTGACCATGTGATTCAATATTTGGCTAGGGAAGAAAATCTGTGAGAGTTCATCTCCAAAATAACCAGCCACGTGTCATTTATAGCTATGTTGATAGATGGTCTTCATGTAGGTCATGTGACGGTCCATTAATTAAGACAATAAAAATAACCAAACCAGATGTGCTGTGGGACTTTTTTCAGGTCATTTCTTCATAGGAGAACCTGTCATGTGTATCTGGGTGGTAGGAAAAGTTTGAGAGATTTAGATGATTTGGGTTTTATTCTTAATCGTATCAAGCTGCCCCTTAAGTTATTTGGCAGTCTTACTTCAAGATGTTTATGGATTTTTCAGATTCTATGGAGTGATCTTAACAGCAAATCTTGGGAAACTTTTGGTTGCATCAGAAAACATTAGGTTTGTACCTGAAGTATGCCTTTGTAATAGACCCTGGTTTCTTGTGGGTTATGCAAAAAGGCTGCTCATACTGAGTTATGCTCTGTTTGGTGCCTAGATTTCAATGCAGGAATGTAGTTGACTGCTGTCTGCCACGTCTGTAGCTCTCATTCCATGCATCTTCACAGTTTGATGAAATGAACAGCTTTATACCAGAATTCATTCACATTTCCCTAGAACTCAAATGTATTTGGGCAACTTTTTTTTTGGCATGACCAACTTTTTTATTAAAGAATTTATTAACATTGATTTTTACATCACATTTCAAATGACATGTTTAACAAATAAGTGTTCAAGAAGGGAATCTCTATATATAATCATTGGCACTTAGTTTTTAGAACATCATCAAAATTAGGCTAAGGGTTTGTATAGCATAGATACATATTAATTTATGAAATAAAACATTATGTCTATAGAGTCATAGATTTTTATGTCCATGTAGTTATGTTTATAGTTCTAATACCATGTTCCATAGCATTGGGTATGCAAATATTGAGTCCTCGCTCTTGTACTGTTTGGATCTAATAGGCACATATTAAGGATACCATGCACCTTTTGTTCCTTTGGTCTTGACTTGTCTCACTCAACATGATTCGCTCTAGATTCATCCACTTCCCCTTGAATACCATTATTTTATCTTGTCTGTTGGCTATGTAGAATTCCATTGTATATATATATGTGTGTGTGTGGATAGATGTATATATATATGTATATATATATATGCCACATTTTCTGTATCCATTCATCTGCAGTAGGGCATCTGGATTTTTTCCATTGCCTGGCTGTTGTAAATAGTGCAGAAATTTAATTTTTATTTCATTTTCTTTTTTTACCTCTGACAAAGACGTTACTGACAACTTTCCATGTAGTCAAAAAATTTTAAAAAATACAGAATACAGCCGACAGTTATCTCATACACTAGAAGCCAATGGAACAGGAATTTCTTTTCCTTGTAAAAAATTTCCCCCCAAATCTAGGGTCTTCTCAGCTTTAGTGGTGGACAGAACACCCCCACCCCCCAAAACCAACAAAAGTCAGGGAGCAGTGCAGGGCTCAAATTCTTCTATTTGGTCCAAAGATATTTGCTTAATTAAATCTATTTCTAATTACCATGTCCACAATGAAGATTGAGGTATTTCCACAAATGTTTTACTTTCACTTAGGTATTAGTTGTGATTTTAAGAACTTAAACCTCATTAAAGATCTAAGCCTAGCATCATCCGAAGAAATACATTGAAAGGGTAAGTTTTAAAGAAAAATGATTACTTCCCCCCCGCAATATAGCAGCATCGTGCGGAGAATGGTGCTGGTTTACATTTGGGAGGGCAGCGTGGCAGCCAAGGGCCCTTTGGGGAGCTGGTGGTGTGGGCTGGGCCCTGGCTGGGCCGTGAAGCTTTGGAGGAAGTCCGCTGGACGCCCGTGGGGTCTGCAAGGGTGTGTGGTGCCTTTACATCCTCCACGCATTGCTGGGCCGCCCATGCTGCTGAGGGCGGGGGGTCCCTGATCCCCCCACGAGGAACATAACAGAGGGCTCCCTATCAGAATGTGTGTCTGCATCTCAGATCAAAACATAGGAACACATACTTTACTTACAAGGTTTGGACCTACAAGGAGAAATGCATAAACTGGATACAAACATCATGGGAAATAGGGAGGTAACAGCACTTCGGCAAGATTCTGGTACTTTCCCTGTTCTCTACTACTTGAATTGAGGTTACCTTTTTGAGTTCATTTAACTAACAATATTCATTGTGGATTATTTTTCATGGCCTAAACTGGCAGAAACAACTGATTTAAAGAGCACTGGGCTGGAGATGTAGCATCTTTGCAAATTTCCTTTTTCCAGTCCTGTAGCATCAGCGCTGGGAACCAAGGAGGGGCATGTACTGAGGACTGGCTCCTGTGCAGTGTGTGTGTGTGTGTGTGTGTGTGTGTGTGTGTGTGTGTGTGTGTGTGTGTGGTGTAGGGTGGGGCAGGTGCCCAGGTGTTCTGTGCTGCCCTCACTTCTGGGACTGGAGGAGACATGGCAGATCGTATTCTTGCTTGCTAGAACCACTGTCTCTGTCCGTCTCCAATGGTGGCGTTACTACGGCTCCCTTCTCCATCTCTGCAGAAGAGTCAGGATGAGAGGTATCTGGACTCCATCTCATCCCTGAAGATGGCATGTACAATGGCGGGAGTTTGTAGATCTGATTTTAGAACACTAAGAGCTTATGTGAGCTAAACCACACAAGCATGAATGACTTGGTGTTTCCTACTCTGGAAAGCAATCCAGGGTTCATGAGCATGGAGAATAGCGGGGCCTTGGCATTTCCAAATCCATGGAGGCCGTGGATTTCACTACAAGTGCCCCGGAGACAAATACACTGTGCACAGTGCCTTGTTCTGCTCTCCACCCTATTTTTTTTTTCTGTAGTCCTTGGAACTGTTGCTGCAGTTCAGAACCCTACCAAACTTCTCAGGGAAAAGATGCCACTGTGCAAAGGAGACTTATCTCTGCTAACACCTGCTGGTCCAGATAAACTGCATTTGGGAAGGTGGCATCCATTCTTGATGCCTCCCCTCTGACAACTCACCAACTGTGCAAACAGGATCAGCTAGAAGGAGAGTTAAAGCCAATTGCATGGTCTGAAACTAGTCCAGGGAAAAGTCATAACCTCACAATATGAAATAGAATTGCCAGTGAGAATTTGCTTGAGGTAAAAGGAGATAGGGTGGCTTATATAACCGTATGCATTGAGTTGTCATTTAAAGACCTAATACTTTATCAAGAAACTCTGACTAATAAGAGGTAAATAATCTATGTCCTAATATGACTAAGTTTACCATGTTTCTAGGACTATAAAGAACATGCTGTGGTAGGAGATGAAGATAAGTCTTTGGAGCTCTGTCCTGTGGTTCTAAAAGATGGGAAGAAGACAAGTTATAAAAACTGTGTTTTAGGGGCTGGGAGTTTTGCCTAGTGGTAGAGTGCTTGCCTAGCATGCATGAAGACCCAGGTTCGATTCCTCGGTACCACAGACATAGATAAAAGCCAGAAGTTTTTGTGAAGCCCATCTGCTTTTAGAATCACCATTTTCTTTACTGAAGACACCTTACCTATTGATTTTTCTGTAGATTCTGTCTCCAATGCTTTCTCCTCACTCTCTGCCCATGCAGGGCATCTCACGCTGTTGCGTTGTGAGAAATAAAAGCACCAGCGCTCCGACAGCATGATGTATTACAGAAACTCACACGAATAGCATCACTGTCACATTCTGTCTTCTCCTCTTGCACGGGATACATTTCCAGTAAAATCATAATGCCATAATTCACAGTGTTTTACTAGATTTTTTGCATGATTTCAGATTTCAGACACTCAAATGTGCTAACGAACTTCTTGCCCGTTTTGCAGTATTTCCCTTTCTTAAACAGACCACCCTAGGAACAGCAATCAGTGTTTCATGGAACAGCTTAGAATTCTCTCATAGCTATTCGAAATACATGAAAATGTATTAGTGTCATGTATAGTCTTAGAATGCAAAAGACTGCTCATTTTAGACCTAGGTGTTTTATGATGCTCCTTAGGCTTCATTTTTTTTATGGCAACTATTGGCTTTGTTCTACAAACTGTCCTTTGTACATAAGAATTTATCTGTTGACTAGGCTTCATTATTCTTATTGTACATAAAAACCTTATATATTGACTAGGCTTTGTTATCCAACTATCTTCATTCCCATTTATCCAATGTAAACCGTATAGTCAGTATTCACTCTGTCTGCTGAAAATCCAAGCTAGCAAGGGGGTTGTGAGCACTTCTTGTATGGAGTCTTGAGCGGGGGTCATTTCCTATGTAGATAACTGAGTGTTGAAATCACGGGACATAGTGTGTCATACAATCTCTGTTCTGTCGATGGCATTCCCCGGTTCTGTGGGATTGGTTGGCTCCCCCACAATGTCCCTGGGAGGGAGCCAGAGCCCAGTGAGGCCCTGCACTAAAGCCAGCAGCCCTCAACGAGTGGTTTCTGTGAGTATTCATCTCAGGATATTCTGCAGCATAGGGCTTCATCGTGTATCGATAGGACTGGATGATGACATCATTTTCTCTAGAGTATACATAACTGATTATTGACCTGGATTTCACTTAAATAGCCTTTAATAGGACGAGGCAAAACATACCTGAATTTTTGCATTCACAAATACAGAAATCTGCCTGATTAGCGCTCATAGAGTTGGGCCATATCTGTTCTTCTCTGTTTATGTTGCTTAGGGTTTTCAGTTTTCCCAGTGAGAAGCTGTAACACACTAAAGTAATTAATCTGAGCCAGATTATATTTGCAATGAGGTATCACATTTATATCCACTCCAGAACTAAGTGAACTAACTTGGTTATATTGTGCACTCACTTACCAATACTTGCACTGAGCTGGTTGACGACTGACCTGCTTGCATTTGTCCAAATGCAGAACTTCCTTCTTGGCAGTGAGACACTGATTTGCAAAGCCTCTGGACCTGACATGAGGATTGGAGGGATTAGGCTGACGAGGGCTGCTGGACAGGTAGATGGGACGCTGGCAGGCGGAAACCCCCTGCAGATTTATGGGTAGAGCTGTAGGAGAGGAGACTAAGTGGGGAAACCCATGGGAGCCGAGGGCTGGGCCAGTGCATGAGCAGCTGGGTTGGGAATCTCCAGCAGACGGGGGCAGAACCAGGCTTTCAACACCACTGGGGCAGTCAGCCTGGGGACAGGGGGTTGAGAACTATAGCAAAGAGCTCGTGGCACAAAACAGCGCCACTGGTTCTGCTGAGAGCTTCCCAGCTGCCCCATGTCATGGCCCTTGGCTTTTCAGCTCCTGTGTCACAGCATGTCACAGCCTCCAGTACAGCCCAACCACTGTCTGCTTGCAGAGGTCAGTCCTTCTCATCCGAGGGGCATGGCAGAGGCCTCCCAAGCTCACAGGGCTAAATGTGTGGGCTCCTGTAGACTTGGCTACAGCTGGAGCCTCACAGGAAGGAACCCAGGCTGAAAGGGGCTGAGGGGGGCCTGTCTGGTATGGATCTGCAAAAAGAAGAGGGGTCAGTGGGCAGGCATCTCCCCGCTGGCAAGCCCGGGTGCAGGGGAGGGTGGTCATGGAAGCCAGGAGGAGGAGAGTCCTCGCCAGGCCTGACCTTGGACTCTTGCATTGAGAAATGTGAGGCAGTAAGTATTTGCCATTAAAATCACACGGCTGAGGATGTTTTACATGACGGCCTGGCAGAATGATACAGACTGGCAGAGTCTCCAGACTCCATGTTAACGCAGAGTACTCCAGAGATGCCAGCTGCCCAAGTGGGAGAAGTTCTGGGCCGATTGGAGCTGCTGTCGGGTTTCCAGAGTTTCATAATTATGAGGCTCAGATCACTGCATGAGAGCAGGGATGGCTCTGGAAGAATCCAGCACAGACCACAGCTTCGTCAGTAATTCCCGCCTGCGGTTCAGGTGAATCCTTCATCACAGTATGTCCACTGGAGAGGTCCCTGACGCTCAGTGGGCAAGGTCCTTACTCCTTCCACCGTTCGCTTGGCTTTGCATTCCCTATTTCACTCATCCACAAGATTGAACTTACCCATGGCAGCCTGCTGCCAATCGTGGGAGACAAGACAGAGGACTGGGCTGCAGTGGAGGCTGGGGAGGGAAGGGGCACAAGCTCCTACGTTCAACTCTTAGGCGGCACGGGTGATATTTGTAGAATTAGTAAATGGACAGCCCTGTAGAAACTTTGTGTTTTCCTTTAAAAAATTTAAGGCTTATATAATGAATGATTGTTGTCCTTAATGTACTATGTTGTCTCTCATCTCCTTTGCTATCCCTTGGTTATCTCATATTGGTATAGTATCTCACTTTGTTATCTGATATATTGAATTTATTTGTATATGGATATTTGAAATTTGATAGGGAAGGGGGGAAAACCAAGACGGGTGGGGGGTGTGGGGGGGGAGGGAAATGGGTACCAAGACAAGTGAAAGGGTATCAATGTATGTGAATTAATGCACCTTCTATCTGGCAAATGTCATGTAACCCTTTTACTAATTACAATAAAAAAATTTAAGGCTTAATTTTAGAAATAGAAAACATAATATATGATAATGCCCATTTCATTTTCTGTCCTTCATTTTATGAGTTCGGCCAAATTATAAAAATCCACTGTAATTCCCTGGCCCCAAATCCTGTCCTTCAGTGATCTACCCTCCCTCCATTCACCCCACACAAACACCCACTTTCTCATTATCGCTATTATTTTTTCTTCACATTTGTGTTTTTATTTAATACATTGCTTCTTTTGCTTAGTAATGGGTTCTGCTTGCTATCTTTTTTTTTGCCCAGGTAATGTGTAGAGGAATTACAGTTACATTCGTCAGATAGTAAGTGCATTACTTCTCACACATTGATGCCCCCTCTCGTGTTTATGTCCCCATTTCCCTCCCCCATCTCCACCCCTTCCCAATCATCTTGTTTTCCCCCTTCCCTTTCCTATTTCAAATAAACAAATAAACGTATATACAATATACCAGATAACAAAGTCAGATACAATAACAATATGAGATTAACCATAAGGGGGAAAAAAGAGAAGAGAAATAACATAGCACATTAAGAACAACAACCACACAAGATAAAAGCTCTTGTTTCCATCTCCTAGACATCTTTTCGTTTAGTCTCATCCTATATGACCTCATGCACCTAGGTTTTGAGCTACTGTAATCCTCTGCTAGGAGAGTACCTAGTTATTACAAGTGAGGAAACCATTGAACCTATGTTCCTTTGGGTCTGGTTTACTTCCCTTAATATGATTTTTTCCAAGTCTTTAAATTTCCTTAGAAATGGGGCAATGTCATTCTTTCCGATGGCAGCATAGAAGTCCATTGTGTACAAATACCACATCTTCTTGATCTAGTCATCTACTGAGGGACATCTGGGTTGGTTCCATATTTTTGCTATAGTAAATAGTGCTGCAATGAACATCGTTGTGCTAGTGGATTTAGTATGCCCTTGTTTCTGGATGGTTGGGTCAATGCCAAGTAGTGGAATTGCTGGGTCATAGGGGAGCTCTATGTTTAGTCTTTTGAGGAACTGCCATACTGCTTTCCATAGTGGTTGAATGAGTTTGCACTCCCACCTACAGTGTAGTAGTGATCCCTCCTGGCCACATCCCCTCCAGAATCTGTTGTTATTAGTTTTCTTGATCCTGGCCAGTCTAACTGGAGTGAGGTGGAATCTCACAGCTGTTTTGATTTGCATTTCTTTTATGGCCAGAGATGTCTAGCATTTCTTCATGTGTCTATAGGCCATTCTTATTTCTTCTTCAGAGAAGACTCTCTTCAAGTCTTTGGCCCATCTTTTAATGGGATGGTTGTTTCTTTGGAGAGTTTTTTTAGCTGTAGATACATTTTAGATATGAGGCCTCTGTCCGTTGTATGGTTAGTGAAGATCTTCTCTCACTCTGTGGGCTTTCTATTTAACTCGCTAGCTATGTTCTTTGCCATATAGAAACTCTGAAGTTTAATGCAGTCCCATTTTCCAAATTTTCTTTAATTTATTGTGTTTCTGGGTCTTTATTAAGAGAGTTTCGTCCTGTGCCAAGGAGGCCTAGTGTATCTCCTATTTCTTCTTGTAAAGTTTTCAGTGTATCGTTTTCCACCTCAAAGTCTTTGATCCATTTGGAGTTAATCCTGGTGCAGGGTGACATGAATGATCCAGCTTTAGTGTTGTGCAGGTGCTTAACTATTTCTCCCAGCACCACTTGTTGAAGAGGTTATCTTTCTTCCATTCAATTTTTTGGGTCCCTTATCAAAATTAGGTGGCCGTAGATCTGTGGGTTGATTTCTGGGCCTTCAGTTCTATTCCAGTGGTTCTCAGGCCAATTCTTGTGCAAGTGGTTACCAACCAAGATGTTTTGGTTACTATCATCATCTTATTTCTTATTTGTGTTGAATAACATTCCATTGTCTAGGTGGACCAGAAATCTGGTTTCCTTCAAAGCTTTTGCAGTTAGGAATGAAACCACTGCACACATATATGTACAAGTTTTTATGTGGACATAAAGATCGGGGGGTTCCTGCTGAGAGCATGCGTAGGGCAGGGACTGCTTCATACACACAGCACGTGTCTGTGTGTGTGTTCTGAGGTGATGGCTGCCCATTGCTCCAGCAATGGCAGGCTCGCCACTGCTTCCCCAGGGCTGGATGCACCTGGTGGTAGGAGCTGGCCTGTGGAAGGTCGTGCTGGCTGAAATTCACATTTCCCTGTGACTTATGAGAGAAAACATATTGTATTCTTCTTTGTCTTCTTCCTATCTTCTTTGCCAGTATCTGTTAATATCTTCGGCCTATTTTCTTTTCTTGAGTTGTCTGTATGCTTACTACTGGGTTCTGCATCTTTTCTACTTTTAGCGTGTTTTGGATACTCTTGCCTTTACTTGAATGCCTTTCACAAATACTTCCTCCCATTTTGTGTCATGACTTCATTATTTTCTGTCAGTGTGCTTTAGAAACAGACATTTTTATGTTTAAAGGCATCGAGATTATCGATTCTCTCTTCCAGAGGTCGGGGCTTTGGTTTGGAAGCTAAGATATCATTGGAAAGATCACTCATTATGAATGTCAGCAGTGTCATAATGTTCTGTGGGGCGTTTGTTTGTTTGAAATCTTCTTGCTCTTGACTGCCAAGGAGGAAGCAATTGATGGCTTTTTCCTTCTTCCATTCTGATGCAACAGATTATTTGCTGCAAGAGACTTCTTATTTCCCTTTTGTTCAGATATGGTTCTGTGTCATCTCTGAAGCAAGATAGTTTCATTTCTTCAATCTACAACCTTTACAACTCTCCAAGTTTCTCACAGTTAGGATGAGAGCTGTACATTGTTTTAATGTTTTTTTTTTTCCAGTGGTGAAACTCTTTCTCTGTGGTGAATGTATCGGAACTGTGTTTTGTGACTAGGTTTGGTGTTTTATCCCCAGCTTCACATTGTTTACTGAGATGATCCACTCACTTTCTCCATTATCCTCTAGGCTACTGTATAGGATTTTGACGATTGATTTTTTGTTTGTTTGTTTCTTCTTCTTTTGTCTTTTTCTCCAGTCCTGGGATTGAACCTAAGGCTCGCACTTGTTGGGGAAGTGCTGTTAGCACTTGTCTGTGGATGCTGTTGGGCCCAGGGTCGTGTAGGGGGGATAGGTATCCCAGGGCGGTACTTTCTGTGAGATGATTCAGGGGAGTGTCTCGAGTAGAAAACTCAGAAAAGACTCACAAGATCCTCGGGGCAGTGTGGCCGAGGTGCGGCTGGACACAGAGCATTGGATGACTGTGACCTGTCCAGGTCTTCCCCTCCCGCCACCACGCTGCCCATGGCCTTCCAGTTCCACTGCCATTTCTCTGCAGTGTCCTCTCTTTAGGGAGACAGTTGGCGCCCGCACTGTCCTGTGTCCCCTGCTGTCCAGTTCCATTCCCATTTCTCTGCAGTGTCCTCTCTTGAGGGGGACAGCTGGTGCCAACACTGTCCTGTGTCCCCTGCATTGGCTCTGCTTGCTGGAAACTCGGTGTGATCATTTTATTTCTCATAGAGGATTTCATTCCTCACCCTGGATGTTTGGCTTCCCCAGCAAGCCAGGCTTTTGGTCCATCTTACTTTTTTATTCTACTGCCACTGGCCGCATTCCCCAGGCGCTCCTTCTCCTCTGTATATCCTCCAACCACAGCCTCAGAAAGGTGCACGCCACGCCGGGCTGCTGTCCTTCTGGAAGGGAGCGGTGGTTCCCGATGCCCACGCTGTGTCTGCGCGTGGGGTGTTTTCCCTTTTGTGAGATGAGGAACAGGAGGGGAGGGGAGGAAGGCTCTGGATTGTCCTGCCAGCCATCCACTTACACACTCAGCCTCAGCCAGTTACAGAGAGACTCAGACATGCCCGTTGGGTTGCCTTTGACGTTTATATCCATGCACCCCATCGTACCTAGGTATTTGATTCAAGGCAGGATTCTACTTAAAGCTTCTCAGAAGGCTTGCATTCCTAATTGTAAGAAACGTAAAAAGTCAATATTTTTACATAGTTGCCATATCATGACTCATTGTTTTGACATCTCACTGAAATATTTTATGAGTGTTTTACCTCTTTACTTTCAAATACATCTGACATCTTAGAAGCAGCTAGAATCTGCCCCTCCCTGGGGCCGCTGCCTGAGACCACAGATCGGCTGTGCCAGGCTTCGCGGGAGAGAAACCGGTGTTCTGAAAAATATCACAGCGTGGGGCTCTCTGCTCCATCTCGTTGGTGGACAATGAACACCTCCTACACTATTGATGATAATGATCTTATTTAAAAAGACAAAGTTGGTGTTATAGAATAAGATTTTGTTAACTAATTTCATTGGTTTTTGACTGGGCCCTTTTCCTTTAAACCCAGGCAAGGACTTTGTAGTATTCAGAGTACATCTTCAAACACAGAACTTGTCAGTGCCTGGACTTCCTGTCCTGTGGACCTCAAGGCCTGGGGATAAGCCACACCATCCGTTCCTTCTCCAGACCTTCACGCAGTGCCTGGAGGGGGCACTCCGCTAGTCCAAAGTGGGGCTGTTAAAGGAACTGCAACTGAACCCCACAGTGAGATTTTGAAAATGTGCCTATTTGACTGAATTGAGGCCTGACAGAGAGACTCAGGAATGATGTCCCCTCAGAACTGAGGAAGGGAGTTTCTGAGGTCAATCCTTTGTCAGCCATTTCACCACCTTGGTTTTTGCTTTTGGTTTTATTTTCATTTTTTTCCAATGCATCTCACAACCTGCAGAGTTCCAGTCACAGAGACTGTTCTGGTCCTGTCCATGACAGAGAAATGTCACCGCGTGCCTGTCATCATCACAGATGTCAATGCACAATGTCTGTCAGCGTGCTCTAGGCACTGGAATGCACATTACTTTTGAGGACTTAAGGTATTTTCCATAAAAATTGTAGCGCTTTGATTCTATCACGAATATTCTCTTAGAGAAATAACTCAAAAAAGAAGCTTTCCATCACTGATAATAATTGATATTGTCACTTTAGTTTATGTTGCCTAAGACAAAACGCACTAGCTTTCTGCATTTCCCCATTTATGTCCCATCACCTCAGAGCCTTGATTATTTTTTGATCGAGTACAAGATCAATGCCTGAGGCCAAGTCACTAAAAACAGTGTGGTAGAATAGGAATTATTTTTGAGACTAGCTATGATAATATAATAATTTTATCTTTATATTGTTATCATATAACAATTCATGTGACATTACTTATTGACTTTTATCACTGGGGAGTCTTTTAGAATATTAGTATATGAACCAATAAATTTCCTCTTTCTAAATTTATCTGAATGTGTTGTGGGAATATAAATATATTTTATTTTTGTTTTATTAGTTATTACTCCTCCACAAGTTGACTGATTGTATAATAATGCAACATAGGTGATTTTAGATGGTAGATGTTCAATAGTTATTAGATAAATGCTAATATAAGCCTCTGTATCTTGTTCCCGATCTATCATCAGCAGTGTTGATAGACCTTGGAGACTCTGTAGAGAAAGGAATTGTTCATCTTACAGAGATAATCAAACACAGTATATAGTCAAGGTTTCTTTGTGTGAAAATGCCCACCAAATATATAGATTTGTAAATTAACAATCTTCCGTTACTTCCTGCGCCTTTAGTCTAGCTATAGAACTCTTATTCTTTGTTTCAATGAATAGCATGTTATAGGAATTTAGTTGTGATATATTTTTTAACTCCCTATCTTAGAACATATTGATTTTTAGACCATTTAGCATTCTTTGTGGTTGTTGTTGTCAGTGGTGGTGGTGGTTGCAGGGCTTGAACTCAGAGCCTGAGTCTGTGTCTGAGTTTCTCTGTGCTCAAGGCTAGTGCTCATTTGAGTCACTGAACTCCTTCTGGGTTTGAGTTGTTCATTGGAGATGAGTCTCACAGGGAGTTCTCACAGTTTGGAACTGTGATCCTCAGCTCTTTGCCCCTGAGTAGCTACGAGTCCAGGGCTTTGAAGAATATACAGCACAAGCATATGTACAGTCTTCAGCAAATAATAGAGGAACATGTTATTGTGTTTTTTCTTGGATTGCATTCATAAGCTGCTTGGTTGAATGGCAAGTCCCTTGTGTGTCTTAAAATAAATACAAAAAATTTAATATATAAGAAAGAAATCTATTCACCAACCAAACAACGGACAAAGGCCTCATATCTAAAATATATCAACAACTCAAAAAATTGAATCACTCCAAAACTAACCTCCAAAGTAACAACCATCCCATTAAAAAATGGGCCAAAGACTTAAAGAGAGTCTTCTCTGAAGAAGAAACAAAAATGGCCTATAGACACATGAAGAAATGCTCAACATCTCTGGTCATAAAAGAAATGCAATTCAAAACAACTCTAAGATTCCACCTCACTCCAGCTAGAATGACCAGGATCAGGAAAACGAATGACAACAGATGCTGGAGGGGATGTGGCCAGGAGGGATCACTACTACACTGTTGGTGGGAGTGCAAACTCGTTCAACCACTATGGAAAGCAGTATGGCAGTGCCTCAAAAGGCTAAACATAGAACTCCCCTATGACCCAGCAATTCCACTACTTGGCATTTACCCAACCACCCAGAAACAAGGACATACTAAACCCACTAGCACAACAATGTTCATTGCAGCACTATTCACCATAGCAAAGATATGGAACCAACCTAGAGGTCCCTCAGTTGATGAGTGGATCAACAAGTTGTGGTATTTGTACACAATGGAATTCTATGCTGCTGTCAGAAAGAATGACATCGCCCCATTTGTTAGGAAATGGAAAGACTTAGAAAAAATCATATTAAGTGAAGTAAGCCAGACTCAAAGGAACTTAGGCTCAATGGTTTCCCTCATTCGTCATAATCAGTAGAAACCTTGGGCTCTACTAGCAGAGATTTGCAATAGAGCAAAATCTTGATACATAAGGCCATATAATGTGAAGCTAATTGAAAGGACCTCCAGGATATTGAAACAAAAGCCATATAATGAATGATTGTTGTCCTTAATGTACTATGTTGTCTCTCATCTCCTTTGCTGTCCCTTGGTTATCTCATATTGGTATAGTATCTCACTTTGTTATCTGATATATTGAATTTATTTGTATTTGGATATTTGAAATTTGATAGGGAAGGGGGGAAACCAAGACGGGTGGGGGGTGTGGGGGGGAGGGAAACGGATACCAAGACATGTGAAAGGGTATCAAGGTATGTGAATTAATGCACCTTCTATCTGGCAAATATCATGTAACCCTTTTACTAATTACAATAAAAAAAGAAAGAAATCTGAATATATAAAAGATGGGACCTGGACCACTTATCACAAGGTGATAGTGCTGAGAGTTTATTCAGTCTCGTGGAATTTGCTGTGTAGACCTCATACAAACCACGGTCAGGATCTGGTCTCATCAGCTAGATGGGAGTCCTGAGCCTTCTCAGGAAAAGGCTTGAAGGGTCAAGAGGAGGAGCTGGAGGCCTGGCAGCCAGGAGGAGCGTCTCACCAGGGGACGATGTCGCTGGGATGGGCCTTTGAAGGCAGCCCAAGTAGAACCACAGTTAAACCTCTTAGAATTGGGATAATTTTCACTTAGGATTTCAGACCAGGCATAGCAGAATAGAACCAGAATCCTGCATGCGCCTCATTGAAATGCAGTGTCGTTCTGTCTCTAAATAGACAGACATGAAATATTGGTGAGAGTTTATGTTGACTGTTGATATAAGGAAAATTTCTGGAATTTCTGCATCTTTCTTAATTTCCTCCTTATTATGTCCTATTAACCTTAATTGTCATTTAAATGAAACCTAATACAAATACTACTTTAAATGAGATGAAGGCATTTCTGCTTATATTGCCACTGGCGTTTAAAGATTCTGCACTTGAGTCGGCATCTGAAGGGATTCCCAGTCAGACTTTCTCTCTCCGGTACTGAAATATTATTTCTCTGCATGCTTCTCTTCATCATTCTGTTTCCTGGATGGACCACTTCTCAGATTCCATAACCCAGAGCAGTTCACCTAAGACAAGCTCTTCTAATAACCCGCTTTGTGGGCATCTCCAAACTCAGTCTACACCATCACCGCCTAATGATGAGTTGTGAAAAAACCACTGGTCATGAGAGAGCAGAGGAGAAGAAATGAGGTCACTCCACGCACAAATTAATAGAAACCCTACAGGCAGGCAATGACTCGCCTGCACATTTTCAGTATATCACGTCGTTTCTCTTTTAAAAATTGTTTTTATTTCTTTTTTAACATTGTGAAACACAACACTCACTCAAAACTGGGCCAGAAATGAAATTCACAGCTGAATCCTCCATCAGAGAAGACCCAGGTCACTCCCGCCCTTTCCAGGAACCCTCCTCCCTGCTGCCCTCCCGCCAGGCCGGCCTCCTGCCTGCCTGCCCACAGGTCCACAGCCTCTCTCTTCAGCCTCCAGTGACAGTGGAGACCTCTAACATCGCATCGATCCAGTCCAGTCCCCTTTCCTTTTGCGCTCAAACTGAGGCCAAAGAGAGCTTTCTCTGTGTTCTTCTGTGCCCCGGTTTCGTCCAGCCTGGCATGTGATGTGCCCAGGGGTGCAGGGATAGCCTGTTAGCTTTGCACTCATGACCACGCTCCATGAGCACATTTATGTGAGCTCACTGCCGCACACTCACCATGGTCCCTGTTCATGGGAGATCCCGATGGTGTGTGCACAAGTCCTTGGGGATTGCTTAGGTGGCTCGTCTCGGAGCATGGACTGGGCTAAGCTGGCCACTCCTTCACGCTCTCTTGGTCTTCCGGCGTCTCCTCACCTCTCCCCACCCTTCCTCTCTGTGGTCAGCACCTAGACTCCATCTGTGGATGTCTGACTGCCTCCCCCCACACCCCCTGCAGCCACACCCAGCCAGTGTGTGCCGGCGACACCCACCTGGGCACTGGATGCTGTCCACGCCGCCTGCTGGCCAACGCACACATGTGTTTCCTTGGTGATTGCAATGGCAGATGTGGCATGCCATGTCTAAACAATTCTCATTTTGCTTCATCCTCTCATTTGCAAATTTTTGTCATGCTCTCGTCCACATCCAGATCAGTTTAGTGTTCAAATTCCTTAATAAGATTGTTCAGCTCAATCTGATTTCCAGCGCATCTCAGGCAGGGTGTGAGCCAGGAGGCATGGGAGCTATGGGCCATCTTCCTGTCGGGTTTCCCATTGTCCTGTTGTTACTGCTGTCTGCATTTCACTTCTCATTTCCAGCCGACCAAGTGTCTCCTTCCACACCTCTGCTGAGCACTGTTCAGGGAGCGAGGACAGGGGCTGAAGGGTTGTGAGTGTTGGGTCGGAGTCTGCCACGGCCTGGAAGATTCTGTGCACCACCACCATTGCAGATGAGAATAAACCTTTGTAAAAATAGTTTTTCAATAAATGAATTCCTTTTGCCCAGACAGAAGTAAGGGGTGGAAAGAAATGTTAATTCTCACCACAATGCATTGTCATTGTGATAAAATACTCAAGTGACTTACAGGGAGAAAAATGAATGTTGGACGGCAGTTTTGGAGGTTTCAGACCACAGGAGCAGTTCCCTGGTGCCATGCAGCAAGCACCTCGTGGATGAAGAGTACAGCACACACATATGTTCAGGCAGAGGGGAACGTCTATAGCTTTTTAAACCCTATTTGGCTCTATCAGAGATTTTGTAGTCAGAGACAGTATTCTAGCCCAGAGTGTTTCCAAACGTCCCATCCCAGGTCCGGGATAAGAAGGCGTCACTCCATCTTTGCCTGGAAATAGGAAGTTGCACAGAGGATGAGGTCGGGAGGCCTTGATTGGTTACAGCTATCACCTGTCTGTCCATGTCCTTAGGGGTTACAATTCCATAAGTCAGGTGATGAGTGTAATATATCTTGGCAATGCCCCTCCTTCCTGAATTTCTCCTTCCCATCCCTACCTATGTAGAAGATACATAGTTATTTTTTTACACAACAAACATGGAATACAACTGCATTTCCTCACCTTCCTGTGCCCCTGGCTCTCCCCAAACCACTGGGTCCACATCTGGGGTTTGTTGTGACAAACAGTGCTGCAGTTGTTGTGAGGTGTTATGCCCTGGGGTTCTTCCCCTGCTCATAGCATCTGAATTATCTGACAGGTGGCTAGCCGAGCTACGGTTACTGCTAAGGGAGTAGGCTGCAGTCCATTTGAACATCAAGTTTAGTTTAAGAAAGAAGCTTTGGGGCAGAATTTAAAAGGCAGATAGAGGGGTTTAGACTAAATACTATTTTGATTTTAGTGTTTTGAACTGGAATCAGTCTTCCTCCAAATTATAAGCAAGTCTGAAATTTCTCCAGGTCTCTTCCTACAGCCTTGAATAATAAAAATAAGGTTGATTTTAAAATTAAGCCATTATTTCTGTAAAAATATACCTGAAATCTAATGAGCATGCTTATCATTGCAAACTTACATTGACATTTCTAATCTTAGATAAATAAGATTTGACAAGTACAATTTGAGTGATACAGAAGTGGTGTGTGTGTGTGTGTATTTAAAGAAAAACAGACATCTGCTATGTTCGTGATAATTTTGGGAAACAAATGCTTTATACTAGTTGATTCAAAACAAGGTTTCTGTGGATGGTAAATCATTACACATCTGGCTGGGCCGGGCTCTGTGTCAGATGCTGACATTATGAAGATTTTTTTTTTCTCCTTGGTTAGTTTTCAGTGTTTCCATTCGGGAAATAAATGGTTTTGCCTGACTTGGATGAAAGCTGAGGCTAGCCCCCCTGTGGTGGTGTGAGCAGAGTTTGTGCTGCCACCTCCTCCCTGGATTCTCCAGGGAAAGGGTTGGCCTGTTGCAGGTACCCTGCAGACTTCCCACGCTGTACCCTGGTGCAGGCAGGGGCCTTCTCCCCTTCAGATTGGACGGCTGTGCTCCTGTCCCGGCTCCTACCAGACCCACACTTCATGTTGTTTGAAATTCTTTTTGCATAATTGTCTGTAAGAGCTCTGTGCTGTAGAGTTTTGTGCTTTTAGCTGGTTCACTCTTTATGTCCTGCCCTCCATTTAATCTGAGTATGGTAATTTCCTCACTCAGGCTCCAGGCCCCTTTCTCATCTGTCTTTCCCTGAATGCCTGCGCACGGCTAAAGGGGCAGCAGCCAGCAGGTCCTCTCCCCGCCTCCTCCTTTCCCCTCACTGTCCCCCCAGCCCCCACTAGAGCACCTGTACACACCTGTGCTGGGTGTAGGAAAGGAGAATACAGAGCCATGACAGTGAAATACCAGTGAGCCCGAGACGGTATGCACAAATTCAAAGGCACTTCATATTTACAACCCCCTAATATTATCAATAGAATTTAAAAGTGACTCCTTCCTTCCTTCCTTCTTTCCTTCCTTCCTCTCTCTTTCTTTCCTTCCTCCCCTCCACTGCCAAAAGTCAGTGGGTGACTACAAAAATAGATTTTCCTAGACAAGTAAGTAGTAGACTATACTTTCAAAACTCCTTGCTCCGGTTTGCAGAGAAGTTCTGGCCTTCAAGGTCATGGTGAAGACGAGTGAACTAAGAAGCGAAGAGTGGAACAGAGGTCAAGCAAGGTGATCTCGAATCCCTCTGGGAGTTCTTAAAAAAAGAAGTCAGAAAAGATTGAGGTGAAGGTAACAGACAAGCTGTCAGGGTGTCACTGCCATGGGCATGTTGATGGTACTTCTCCAGCAGTTCTTACTGAAAAGAGAGAGAGAGAGAGAGAGAGAGAGAGAGAGAGAGAGAGAGAGAGAGAGAGAGAGAGAGAGAGAGAGAGGAGGGGGAGAGAGGGAGGGAGGGAGGGAGGGAGGGAGGGAGGGAGGGAGGGAGGGAGGGAGAGAGAGAGAGAAGAAAAATGGATTTCTTTAGTCCTTCTTTTCATATGTGTTGCCTCTCCCCTATTATGGCTCAGCGGGCTGTTAGCTGGCTTTGTTCTGTTCCTCACCATGTGTGCTTTGCTGTACAAAGCCAGCATTTCATAGTCTGGAAAACCTGGGAAAGAGTTCCCCCTGTATTGTAAATCCGTGAACTCATCTGATTACTCATCAGATATCCATAGCTCAGCTATATCTCAGCACCACCACCAACAAAAAAAGTTTCAAATGATTCCAGCTTTGGTGGAGCAGGTGATAGCCTCTCATGGCCTTATCAGCCGGTGCCTCAGCAGAAGGGTGCAGGTGATTTCTACGTGATTTTTAAGTCAGTGCTGGGGACATAGTCATATGAGTTGGAGAGGGGGTGGCACTTCAAATCCTCGTCACCACAGAGAGTGGCAGGTGTCTCCACACCCTCTTCTCTCACTGAGCCCACGGAGCAGGAGCCTGCTGCCAGCGAGGTGTCCTGGCTCCCCTTCTTCCACACTGGCCCTTAGAGCATTCCGAGTTTTGTGTGAATCTGTTGTGAAGCTTTCTTTTTCACCTCTGACTATATTTATTTGGGTGATATCTCTTTTCTTTTACTCAGATTTGGTAATGACCTGTCAATTTTATTACGTTTATTTAAAAACACAACTTTTGGTTTTCTTGATTCTCTGCATTGTTGTTTTAGCCTTGAATTCATTTATTTCTATGTTCATTCTTCTTTCTTTCTGCCCGCTGCTTTGGGGTTTGAGGTGTATCACTACTGACATCACTTTTATTAAATTACAGAAATATTTGGATTTCCCGTCTTATCTCTTCAATCACCCACTAATTATTCAGCAGTGTATTGTTCATTGAGTTTGGATGGTTTGTGCTGTTGAGCTAATTTTATTCCACCGTGGTCTGATAGGATAGAGAAAGCAATTCTGATTTTTTGGTTTGCAGTGATTACCTGAAGAGGTTGGATATGGTCTGTCTTGGAAGATGTTCTACTAGCTGCATGAAAATGTGTCCACTGTGATGCTGGGGAGAATATGGTGTTGATGTGTCTAGTAGGTCTATCTGGGCAAGGCAGTACTTAGCTCTGAGGTTTCTTTGCTCAGTTTTTGTCTGGAAGATCTTTCAGGAGGTGATAATGGCGTGTCAGAGTCTCCAGCCATCAATGTGTTTGGCTCTAGGTGTGGTTTTAGGACATCTAGGATTTGTTCAATGACAGTGGGAATGCTGGCATAGACCTGCAGGCCTCTGACATCCTCCTGGGGGGAAGTTCTCCTTATTAATCTGAAATGTCCTCTGGCTCCTCTAATTTTAATGTGACATCCATTTTATGTGACATTATCATATGACTCTGGCCTGTTTATGAGGGCAATTTTGAAAGCCTTTATTCCACCATTTCACTTTGAGTAGGTATTTGTTTTCGCCAACTAGATGTATCTTCTGTAGGAAAGAAATACATGAGCCTTGCCTTTTGATCCAGTCATCATTCTCTGTCTTTGATCGGAGAATTCAGCCGATTGGTGTTATGTGTTAAAACTGACAAGTCTATGAGGTCTCCTGTCATAAATATATATGCCATATATACAAATATATGATATATATTACATATCATATATACATATATATCTATGTATGGTCATCTGAAAGAGAAAGCGCTTTCTTTGCCTATTCTGTGCTCCTGTTGATGTTCTGTATTTAGGACATTCATTTGAGTATCTTCGGTGGTATGGGTTTGTTGGAAATAAATATTTTTTTAATCATGGAATATTTTTACTTGTTTTACAGTGGTGAAGCACAGCTTGGCTGGACCCCATATACTCTGATGGTAGGTGTTTGCTTTCAGGCTGCCCATGCATGATTTCAGGCACCCCTTACTTTTAGAGACTCAGCTGAGGAATCTAGTTTTTCAGGATGCTTTTCCCATATAAGAGACCAATCTTTTCACTCTGCCAGCTTTCAGAAAAATTTTCTTGATTTCTTTCCACCCCGTTGCAATCACATGGAAGCTTGTCTTCTAGTCTGGTCAGTTGGGTGTTCTAAGGGCTTCTCATTGCTGAATGGACATTTCTTTTCGAATTGTAGGGAAGTTCTCTGCTAGAATCCTGAGTGGCCTCCTCTTCTTCATGTGACAACACTATCAGCCTCCTATCAGGGTTTCTAATTGAGTCCTGAATTCTTGCAAGCTCCTTACTTGTTTCTTGACTTTGTTCTGTGTGATTCTCTTCTTTGTATCATATCTTCTATATCTTCAGCCCGAGATTGTCTTTTGACATGTATTCTGCTGCAGAGTTTTCTACTTTGTTTTTTGTTGTTGTTTCTCTGCCTTCTTTGGTCATCTTTAAGGGTTTCTCTCCATTTACTGAAGTTTTGTTTTTGGTCTTCTATTGACTTATTTGCTTACTGATTTATTCTTGTGCCTTCTCTGGTCTCTTACCTCTGGGTAGGTCTTTTCATTGGACTCTTTTGCCAGTTCTTGGCATTTATCTAGCTTCCTATTCGTGTTCTCCATGAGTTATTCCAATATCGTTTGGTTATTCACATTGTCTTTATGAATTTTCTTGTAAAAGCTTTCTATTTTCATCAGTCATATTCATCAGTAAGTCTTTTAATAAAGTTCACGACGTATTTTCTTGGTCACCACTTTTCTGTTCTTTTCCCTGATTGTTTTCTGTGGGCTTTGTTTTTCCTTGATTTCTCATATGTCTTACATTTCTGCGATGGGATCTTCCCAATAGATTATTCTGTGCTCTCTATTAATGCTTCACTAGCCAGGCAATTGTTTGCTGCTCTGATGAAATTTATTTATCCGGGTTTTGGGTTTGAGTGCTGTTTGAGTGCCAGTACAGCGTTCAGTCCTGGTGCAGAACTGAGAGGTAAAACTCACTGCCAGTTAAAGAACTTGGACCTGTGAGGCAGAAAGGGATGGGTTGGATTCATTTTCCAGAGATCTGTAGATGAGAGAGAGAGGTTATGGATAACTAGAGGAGAAAGGGAGGAGAGAGAATAGGGAATGAGTCCACAGTGAGGCAGAAAACCCCACGGTCTGCTCCGGAAAAGGCAACAGTGTTGAGAGGAGCTGTGCTGAGCTCCTCACCCTCTGTCCTCCAAGCTGTCGGGGTCCTTCATCCTGGTCCCTCTCCACTAGTAGGAGGGAGGGATGGGGAAACACACACCCGGACCAGGACGAGCCACGAGAGGAGAGACCCACTGTCCTCCCACACTCAGCCTTCCTTCCCTGGAGCACGAAGAGACACCACGCAGCTTCATCAAGGCAGGAAAATCTCTCCCCCAAACCCCCCTCCTGAGGAAGACCCTCCAGCTAATATACCCTCACTCTAGGTCCCAGCAGAGAGTGATCAACAATAACACATCTGTGACCAATGGTAATCAAGTCTTGCGCCCTGCCTCTTGTGCCTTGCCTTGTCTCAGCAGAAAGTTATTAGACATGGCGTGACTTGACCCCCAACACAAGCAGTCAGGCCCTGTGCTCTCTCCACCCTAGTTCTCCTCCTCCTTTGAATGGAGAAAGGCAACATGGAGAAGAAAAAGAGTGTACAGATGAGACTATATAAATACACTTATATAACATCATCAATATAGGTGACATATATAAACAAACATATACAAAATAGGTGACGTATAGAAGCACACATGTACAACATGTACAGTATACGTGACATCTATAAATACACATATAAAATATGCAACATACCTGAAATATGTAAGCATACATGTACAACAAAATAAAGATGAAATATACAAACACACATGTGTAGTACATGTAGATGAAATACATAAACATGTGAATACATATGAAGGATATATATGGATTCATAGGCACATATTTAGTTGTGTATGTACACACACACACACACACACACACACACCCCCCAGGACGGCCACAATAACTAAAGTGAACAAACCTGTGTCAGAAGGGCTCTTGGCTTGGCACTGGCTGCTCGCCGGGCTGGTGGCTGGCGGCCTCCCCTGGCCTGGGTGGGCCAGCGGGTGGGTGGAGTGTGGGGTGGGGTGGGGTTCTCTACGTTCACCCCGGGGCCCAGCCTCGCAGGGGCGTGGGAGCCGCGGGCCTGGGGCGGGACCGGCTGCAGGGCCAGCACCTGGCGCTTCCGGGCCCCAGGTGGACCAGGCCGGGCCGGGCGGGGCCGGAGGGCGAGGCGGGCAGCTGAGCGATCCCCTCAGGCCTCTCAGCTCTGCAATCAGACCTTGGGACTGGCAGGTGTGTGGGGCCCAGGGCCAGGCTGGGGTCTCAGGCCCCGCGTCTCCTGCTGTCCCGCGCGGTCGCTGCCAGGCCTGGCGGCTCACTGGCCTGGCCACTGTGCCCAGGCCAGGGGTCACGGGGGACTGGAGCGGGCCCAGCATCTTGGCCCTTCTCAGCTGTGGACCCGGTTCTCGGTGGTGGAGGAGGCAGGCGAACTGCGCTGCACCGCAGGTAGGCTGAAGTCTGCACCCGCGCATCGCCTCCTGGCCGGGGCGCGGTCTGTGCAGGCCGCACGCGGCGGGGTCTGTCCAGGGCGCAGGCGGCGGGGTCTGTCCGGGCCGCACGTGGCGGGGTCTGTGCAGGGCGCAGGCGGCGGGGTCTGTGCAGGGCGCAGGCTGCCAGCCAGTGGGTCTGAGGCTGGATCTCTCGGTGGCCTTGGGCCCTGGACTCTGGTGAGAGAAGACGAGGTCTGCTCCGCATGGCTTCACCACCTCCTTCCCTGGCTCCTAGCGGGGAATGTTACTTCTCCAAGTCCTGGCTTCACAGAAACGCGAGTCCTTGGAGGCAGCGTTCGCCTGTCCCCCGCCTGTCCCCCGCCGGACCCCTGGGCCTCCCAGGTGGACTGGCTTTGGTGACATGAAAAGTGACGGCGACATGGATTCAAGCTGCGTTCCCCATAGCGCCTGGGCCCCGGCCGAGGGGTTCGGGTGGCTGTGGTGGAAACTCGCTTCGCCTGGGTCTGAGCTGCAGCCGAGGTCCACGACCCCAGGCCACGGCCGCGCTTTCGTGATCGATGTCAGTCCGCGGCCACGACAAACCTTTGCACGCTGGCCTGCGCTCGTGAGCTCGGGCGGCGGAAGCACCCCAAGTCTGTGGCGCCCGCGCAGGGCCGTGGCCTCCCGAGTCCACGCGTGGGGCCCCAGCGGACTCCAGAGTCACCCGGAGCGGGTGGGGTCACCACCCCGCCGCAGCCCGGCAGGCGCCCGCTTCCTCTGGATTGGTTCCCTCCTTCTCATGCCCATCTGCGTTTCCTCCGGTCAGGTCTCCATCTCATCGAGCACATCTCAGGGTGTGTGCGTGTGTATCGCATGTGTAGATTTGCTTCAACTCGTCCTAAACAATGAAGAATTCGAGGTTTGCTTTCTGGGTTTCAGGTAGAATTACGCATCTCCCAGGCTTTTGTCCCTCCCCTCAAAATTTTAAAAAAGATATATTCACAATAAGAATAGATAATCAACAAGGCCATGGGTGCAGCTACTTTAGCATATTTAGCTGATGGAGATTCAATAAGCATACATTTTCTTCAGAGTAAAGAGCATGGAGAAGGAGCCATATAATATAAAAATGGATAAATTAAACTTCCTCTTTAAACCTGATTTTCATTGCAGCTTGTGACGTTTTACTCACCTACATCATTTTAAACTCAAGAAAAAAATCTCCAATATTATTTAGCAAATGAGTGAATTTTTGCAAAATAAATATAAATTTCAATTTCACATAACTATGCTAGAAATGCTTTACCTAACACATGCTGCTAACTCATCCTGGAGAAACTGTGTGAATAGAATAATATAAAGCCTATCTCATATATTTCTTCTGTGCATCTTAAGTTTTACTTGAGGATTTTTTCATGATCATGAAAGTAATGAATAAACTATATCTTGTGTATGGGGCCGATGAGAACTAAGTAACTGAATTTTTTCCAGATTGGTTAAATTCACATGGAAGTTTCTCTTTATTCAGGAATATCTTAACCTCTCAGTGACTGTCAAGGAGTGTTCTTTGAAATAACGTTCTGTTATATCAGGAGTCCACCTTTCTGAGGTTTTATCCCTTCGTGCCATCTGTTCTCTTGAACTTGTGTTGAGAAGCCCCAAGTCTCAGCACAGCACTGAGGAAGCTTCCACCTCTTCCTTCTCCCTGGGCTCTGAGACATTTCCTGTTATAAATCTGTATGTCAGGGTATAAGGGGCCCGAAGCTGGTGACCTTTTCAATGAAGTTTTAAAAAGTCAATGTTTTAATGTGCTGTTAATCTTCCTCCTGTTCATCCTCCTCTTCCTCCTCTTCTTCCTCCTCCTCTTCCTCCTCCTCTTTGTCCTCCTCTTTCTTCTTCTTTCTTCTTTGAGACATTATATTGCTATGTACTCTCCTTGAATTCAGGGTCCTTTAGGCTCATCCTCCCGAGTGCTGAGATTATGGGCATGGCTTCTACCACAACCCCAGATCCAGTGTCTCTCATTTTAATTTCTTGGTACTTGACCCTTTTGATGAATTCAGACACAATTGTGACAAAAGGCAAATTTGAGTTACTGTAAAAATTACCATTTAGTAACTACTGCTTAGCTTAAAGAAGTCTTTAAGTTGGCTAGGATTAGTTTTAAAACATACTATTTAAGTGATTGGATAAGAGCTTTAGGCTATATTTTTGTCTTATTAGACAGCTGTCATTATTCATTCAGTTATTGAACACATGCGTACACACATGACATACTGAAGAATACTTTTGGATTCCTGGATTCTCTTTTAAAAATCTCCATTATTTATTGAAATGATTCTTAAGTTCTTTCTTCTTCAATCATTATATTTTTGTGCATCAGATGCAGTGAGCTAATTATTAGTCTCTTGAGCCAAAAAATATTTATTAGCATTCCAGTAAAAGTCTAATAGTATTCTCATAGAGTGAACAGTTCCTTCCCTGGTGCAGATGGTTCAGTGAATTTTTTATAAGCCAATGCATTGACCTCGAGGAGAACGCGCTTGGCTTGATCCTTCTCTGTCTCCGCCTTTGACCTGGAAGAAGGATGATCTTTGGTCTCTGTTAGTGTTGGTAGTTTTTCCTTCATGAGGCTGACGTCAATTTTTCATAAGAGGCTCCCATGATTTTGAGGGCTTCCTCTGTCTCGTTGAGAGCCTATGGGAATTGCAGGACAAAAAGAAATTTCCCAACGTGTTCTTAGAAATAAAGTATGCATTTGTGCGCACAGTGAAGCAGGTCACGTGACTCCTCATGGGGGACTGTGTCCATGCATGCTCTGCAATCCATGTCTCATTCCCGAAGGCTTTCCACCTGGAGAAGTCTGCAATTGACTACAATATTTCTAACTTCAGCACAGTCATTAGTAAGAACAACTACTCTACATATTTATTGTATCTATTACAGGGTTTCTGATGTTTTTTTATTGTGGCAAACAAAAGTAGATCTTACGAGAGCCTGCAGTCACTTAGTGGATAATATAATAGCCATAGATAATTTCATAAAGAAGATCTACTTTTTGTATCTTGAGGAATTGAATCTCAGTTTTACTCCTAATAGAAAGTGAGTTTTAGACTAATTTTCTTTAGTATGCCTTTTCCTGGGTAGAGCATTTGTAAGTCCTATGGCCTTCCATAGGGCTTCTTTCTTTTCCCTGGTGATGTCTACATTTTCTCCGTGTCTGCTGAGGTTCCACACACAGCTCTTTCTTCCTGTCATGGAAGAACATGCCAGTGCATGTAGTCATACACCAGTGAAAAACATCTTGGGTGCCCTGCAATTTGGCAGAATGAATAAAACCATTTTAGATATCACTGTGCAGATTTGGTCTGAGCATAACATTTGTGGATGGGGTACAGTCACAGGAATCACTTTCTAAGCCATGCCGTGAATGTGCTGTGCTCCGTGGATGTTAGCACGTTTCTCATTTCCAGTCGCCACAAAGAGCTGCCTGCTGCTCCCCTCCACACCGGCACTCTCGGTTACACGGGATTTTCCTCGCTTTTCCTGAGGTGTCAAGGTCAGGCACTCCTTAACCATGTGGAGTGCTGGTTTTCTATATGCTCATCCAGCTTCTTCCTGTCTTCTCCTGTGACACATATGCGCAGGTCTTCCGTCCATTTCTTCTTTACCTACTGTTTTGCTCTTGGCTAAACATCTTCCAGAAGGAAGACCATGAGGTGAAATGACCAGAATGGCTCCTCAGGTGGGTCTGCGTCTCCTGTCCCCGCTTTCTTTGTGGGCGTGAGAGAGTCGGGCCCCGTTGACTGCTGGGCTAGCAGAGCCCAGGCCGCGGAGTATGTACTAGCAGCAGGGTTCCTGAAAGTGTGTTCATACAGTTCTTTATTTCCCATGTTGGAAATATCAAGGAAGTATCTTGTACTGAAATACAGTAATGGAAAGCCGCAAGCCTGCGTCACGTATCCCGCATTTCTGGAAACAGGTGGCCAAGGACCACAGAACTGGGGGGCTTGTGGTGGTCAGAACGCACCGGCAGGGGCCTAAGTTTCCTGTGTTCCCTCGCCAGGCAGGCAGGGAGGGCGCTGTCTGGATCACCCCCTCAGCCGGGCAGGTCTCCCCTTGGGGAAGTAGCCACCTTCTGAATGGTCACCCCGACGACCGGCATGGCAGGGAGAGGAGTTCAGAGTATGGCATTCTGGAGGAAGACAAATGGGTGGCTCAGTTTCTCAGCTTAAAAGATGCTATTTTACAGATGCAAAGAAATAAAGGTTTAGGCTTAGAATCCACATCTCATAGGTAAGTCAATATTTTTCTAGGTGTATTTAGGACATAACTCTCTTCAGATAATTCAGGTAATCAGAGTGACCTTTCACTCTTCTGAACAGGTATTAGAGGACAAATTGTTAAATGGATGTAATTATTTTATTAAAAACATCCTATTGCCTTTTTTAAACTATTTTTTGGGTTTTTTTTGGAAGCACTCATCATTATTATGCCATGCTTAAAATAATTCCTTATGTGATCTGTTAGTCTTCCTTGAGGGTAAGAAGGCCAAAAAAAGTACAATTTAATTTTAAAAAAAGGAGCAATATATTAAAATTTCCACCCATGAAACTTCAAGAAGAAATTGCTGGTGTACCCTGGTGGAGAACGCGCTCAGTGGGCCCCAACTCAGGACTGGGGGTAAATGACAGGCTTTAATTGAATTAGAATTCGCTCTTCATCTCCATCCTCACATCAGTGATGCCATTGTAGGATGTGTAGTTAGTAAGGACAGCCCAGTGGGGGCCCCGCTGAGCCCATCCCTCTGTATGACCCACTGCAGGCGGGTCCCAGACCCCAGGCCCCAGGCCCCAGGCCCCAGCTCAGGCCGCTGGTCTCTGGAGTTACCTCCATCTAATGAGCATTTTTGTGCTTTGGGATTCGCGTTTCTCCTTCTCCTTTTCCTAATTTCTTATTGTCCAATTTTCAGTTCTTGACAGTTTCTTGATCATTTGCTTTAAGTTGCTTATCAAAATGGAGAATATCTTGGTAAAATTTGATTATAAAAGTCTTATCCACATATATGAATATACTTAAGCCCATTATATATGTGTGTGTGTATTATACATGTGTCTGTTATAGATATGTATATTTATATGTACATATATGTGTGTGTGTGTGTGTGTGATATGTGTTCTTCAAAAATCATCTTTCAGTGGGAAAAGGTACAAGAGTATAACTATACTGCAATTGAATATAAACTTTGCACAATCATTGGAAGGGGAGTTGAGAGGGAATAATATGAGCTGAGACCAGTGTGACAGGACCATTACAAAGTCCACTCTTTCCAGATGGTGAAAACAGATTCTACTTCGCTATATTTTTATGCACACATGTGTTTCTGAGAGAGCAGGAGAGATGAAGTTAAATTTTAGCTCTTAGGTCTTGCCACGTGGCTGGATCAGAATTGTTAGAGACAAATAATTGCCACTTGGTGCAGAGAATTTCCAGGCTATATCTCCCAGTATCTACCTAACCTGTCCAGGTCCCCAGAGTGAGGAACTTTGCGGTGACACAGGAACTTTGGAGGAAGCTCCCAGATGGCAGGAAGTCAATTCCGAGCTGTCTGGACAGAATGGGCTGTCGCTGTGGTGTTAGTTTTGACATTAGTGTCTATATTTTGCTACATTTCAGAATTCATTATTGTGTTCTTTGGCATTGGCAGTTGTGTTCTGTTATATATTGAGGTGTAGGCTCAAAAAAAAGTAATTGAACACCTTTGGATTGAGATTATTAGCTTATTACTGTGTTGCTAAATTATTAACATCCTGACTTTGGCCACCTTAATTACTCTGGGCTGTACTGTGGTATAGACTGGAAAGCTCTGCGCATGATCTGGTTTATCAATCCGAGACAAAGAGGGCAGGAGAAGCCCTCAGGTCACACGTCAAGGAAAATCAGAAATGTGGGAGCCTGGATTTCAGCCTTTCCCTGAGACACATTCGATGCAACCCGGTGATCCCTCCCTCGTACTCCGGCTCCTCAGGGCCAGTCGAGGATTCTGCTTCCAAAGGTGGGTGGTGGTTTCATTCGGGGAGGTGAACGTGAAGTGTAAAATGAGGGTGGATCGAAAAATTCCGTTAATGAATAGGAAAGCTGAGCGCATCTTGACACAAACCCTCTGAAATCTGAGAGATTTCCCCATTTGCTGAGACGCCTTGCAGGCAAGTTTAAACACAATGATAGTTTGCATGTACGCAGAATGATGGGAATTCTCTCCTAGAAGAAGTGGTGAAACCCACCTCCTTTCTGAAGGCACCTGGGGAGAAGATGTGTTGAGGATGCACACTCATTGGTGTAAAATCAAAGAAACGGGAAGGGAGAGGCCCAATGTGTGTCGGAACATGACCACCGGGCCTCTTCCCTGCAGACATGAGCAGGAAAGGCAACATCTGTGAACCTCCTGACGCTTCAGCTGACCAGAGGGAAGAGGGACTGACAGCGACAGACCTGTTCACTCAGCAGCATTCTGAAGGCAGGACATTGCGATGAGGACTTGATAAGATTTACAAATTCCCAGATTCTGTAGTTTGCCACTTTCAAGTCACCCCTGTGCCGAGCCTCCCTCCCCTTCTCTCTGTCTCTCCCGCTTGACTAACATAAATACACAGACACACGTGCATGCCGAGGGAGACAGCTCACCCCAAACTAGTCTCAGAGCTTTAAGAATTGTGCCTAAGTACAATTCTAAGTACAGTTCTTTGCTGAGCAAAGAATCACAAAATGTCAACAGAAAAATGTAAGTCCGTTCCATGGAATAATGTGAATAATATCCTAAATATTTTGAATCACTATTTCCTGCATTTTGACACTAATTGCATTGGGAGTTTCATTGTGACAGATTGCACAAATCAATGTGATACCTTGGGGAAGCCAGGCGAGAGGTGAGTGTCTAGACTCAGAGCCACGAGTTGGTTCTGGAACAGCAGACATTTCACCGGTGTCCCTGGCTGGCACAGAGACCTCAAGCATGAGTTAGCCTCAAGAGACAAAACTTTGTCTTCCTAGCTTGCTGGTCACTTTCAGTGCAGAAGGAAGTGGCAGAGCAACTAAGTCTATGTTAGGTTTCCCATGAAATCTGGGCTGCCCCGATCCAAGAGGCTGTGGTGCAGACTTGTCTGTTGGAGAGAAGGACACATGTCTTTCCTGGCTTTTCTCCTGCCCTCCACTCTGGGCAATCTTGTGTGAGCAGCAGGCAAGGCAAGGAGCTGGATCCTCAGAGTCCTGTGGTAAATCTACCCGGCTGCTTCCTGCTGAGAGCTGTGCTGTGCTCACAATACACCTGAGAGAAAGACGTTGGAGCGCTCTACAAACACAACACGTTAGGACTGGTAGATTCTAGTGAGGAGTGAAATTTCTCAGAGAACAGCTGAGACTCTCCAAGAGGCAGAGACACAGAGGTTAAGTGATTTGTGCTAGGGGTCAGCTCAGAGCGACAAAGTTTCCAGAGGTCCAGTTCATTTTATAACCATGGTTTGTTTATCTTACTTTAATAAGATAGCTGTAAGGTCTTATAGGATTAAGAAAAATAAGAAAACATTATGGTAGGAAAAACATCACCATCATAGCAGCTATGGTAGCCTTCTAAACATACTCAGGTAGAATGAGAGGCTGTACATGAGTTTCTTTTTTTCCGGTTTTTAAAAAATTACTTTAGGTCTTTACGAAAGTCGTCTTCGTGTTGTAGGAGGCACTTATCACTAAAGCTTCACTTCAGTGCCTGCGTACTTACTTTAATCTGGGTGATGCCTTTATGCATCAGAATGACACAATAGTTCCTTTAAAGGAAAATATCGTTCCGCTGGAGAGCTCACACATGCATTGTTCCGGGAGGGGGCTCGAGGTCTAGGCTGGGCACCCAGGATTGTCCTCAAAGGAGACTCACCCTCAAGAATTGTCCCACAAGGGAGCTGCCACCCCCGTTTTATCCTTTTGCTGTTTAGAGAAATGGACCTGGAAACTAATGAGCAGTCCTCTTTCATCGAGCTTTGCTCTTCCAGCCATGTTCTTGGACTTGTGTGGAGGGAGGGATGTGGACAGAGCAGACGATGATCTCATGGGGGCTGGGAATTATTTGAGAACATCTGGCTGAATGTTCAGAAGAGCCTTGTCTGCACCGTGGAAGTGCAGTGGGCAGTGCAGTTTCTAAGCAGCCACCGAGAGCGGTGACCATGTGGCTCACGGAAAATTCCACCAAAGACAGCGATTTCTGCTTCTCGGAAAATATCTCACTGCGTATCACGTGAAAGCCAGGATTCTAATCGCACATGACCTCACGCTCAGGTATGGGGAGCCGAACACAAGTGACTTCTGAGAAGTGCAAAACGGATTTCAGTTTCCTGACGCTCATTGCTTAAATTCTGTTCAGGTTTCAAAAAGATTGCACCAAAGGTTTTACCTCTGCGTGTACTATGATTCAGCCAGGCTGTTCAGGTGTATATGCATATTTTTGATTGCTGAAAAGAATGAACACACACACACATGCATACTCATCCGCATTGGTGGCTTGTTTTCCTCGCTTGGCTGCAGTGATCACGGGTGTGAGCGCCTCTCCTCACCCGGTGGGCAGTCTCTTGGACACAGGCATGGCCTGGCCTCGCTGCATGATGGAGTGGTTGTGTGGGTCCTGTTCTGAGAACCCTCCATGCTGGTCGATTCTCCTGGTCGATTCTCCTTCCCAGATCTGAAGAGCCACCGCTTCCATCACTAAATATTACCGAAGCAAGGCTTATTTCCAGTTCCATGCTGTGGGGGCTTCTTGAGTTGTTTCCCATGTTTCAAGACAATGAAAGAGTGCAAAGCCATGTTGTTGGAAGTAAAGTTGCATGTATGACATGTTACGCAAGGTAGACATCCCGGCACGTGGTTTTTCACCGGGGTCTCATGTTCACATAGAGTCACAGGTTCTGCCTTTTGTTTAACCCTCAAAGTTAGGCTAAATGATTTAATAATGGCATCTTGGCCAGAAGCGTGGCCTAGTGGTAGAGTGCTTGCCTAGCATGCATGAAGCCCTGGGTTCAATTCCTCGGTACCACATACATACAAGAAGCCGGAAGTGGTGCTGAGGCTCAAGTGGTAGAGCTCTAGCCTTGAGAAAGTCCAAGGACAGTGCTCAGGCCCTGACTGGCCCAGGACTGGAAAAAAACCTGGCAACTCACTATATGTGCTTCTAGCCACTTTGGACAGTACTGAGGCAGGGAAAGAGAAGAAGAATGCACTAACTATAGACAGACAGAAGGTAGGACCGGTGGTCTTTTGTTATTCGCACCAGGTTAAAGTTGTGGAATGTCTGCTTGGGGAATCCAGCAGCGTTTCCTAAGTGTCCCTGAGGACAGGGCGAGGCCAGGCCCCCTACTATGCTGAGCCCACCATGCCCTGTCCACTCCCACGGACTCTGTGTCCACCTGCATGGAGACTCTGACCTTGGCTTCCTACTCAGAAACCAAGTCAGTGTAACAAGAGGTTAAGTGGAGAAAAAGAAGACTTTTCAATCATCTAGTGTTGTTTTTATGCTGTTTTTTTGTTTGTTTGTTTTTGCAAGTCTTAGGCTTGAGCTCAGGGTCTGAGCACTGTCCTTGGGTTTTCTAAGGCTAGAGCTCTACCACCTGAGCCTCAGCACCACTTCCAGCTTTTTTCTATGTATGTGGTACGGAGGAATCAAACTTGGGTCTTCGTGCATGCTAGGCAAGCACTCTACCACTAGGCCAAACTCCCAGTCCCTCAATCATAAAGTGTTTTTAAAAATCTTTTTTATCTCTATTGCAGATCTCTGCTAGTAGAGCCCAAGGTTTCTACTGATTATGACGAATGAGGGAAACCATTGAGCCTAAGTTCCTTTGAGTCTGGCTTGCTTCACTTAATATGATTTTTTTCTAAGTCTTTCCATTTCCTAACAAATGGGGCGATGTCATTCTTTCTGACAGCAGCATAGAATTCCATTGTGTACAAATACCACAACTTGTTGATCCACTCATCAACTGAGGGGCATCTAGGCTGGTTCCATATCTTTGCTATGGTGAATAGTGCTGCAATGAACATTGTTGTGCTAGTGGATTTAGTCTGTCCTTGTTTCTGGTCCATTGGGTAAATGCCAAGTAGTGGAATTGCTGGGTCATAGGGGAGTTCTATGTTTAGCCTTTTGGTTATCTCATATTGTTATAGTATCTCACTTTGTTATCTGATATATTGAACTTATTTGTATTTGGTTATTTGAAATTTGATAGGGAAGGGGGGAAAAACAAGACAGGTGGGGGGTGTGGGGGGGAGGGTAATGGGTACCAAGACATGTGAAAGGGTATTAATGTATGTGAATTAATGCACCTTCTATCTGGCAAATATCATGTAACCCTTTTACTAATTACAATAAAAAAAGACAAAAAAATAAATAAATAAATACAGAAAAATATCTTTTTTTATCATTACATATAAAAGTTAATCATAGGATTGAAAAATATTTTTAAAATCTGCATTCTAGGAATTTACTGCAAGGCTATTATCCAACTTCAAACTAGAAGTAATAGCATTGTTATGCTAGTTTAAGAAAGCATTTTAAAATGCTGATTAAATTATAACAGGAATACTTCCTTCTCTTTGAAAATTTAAGCAATAGTATATGTTTTTATATTGATAATGTAAAATATAATTAAGTAATCATTATTATAGTGAAGGATGGAATAAAAATTACAAGATATAGAAAATGTCACTTTAATTTTTCTAAAATTCAATTGTTATTTAATTAGTTACTCATATATCATCATATTTTTAAAGTGAGTGAAAATTCCAAGTTTTCTTAATGAACATCTGAAGTCAAATCATACATTATATCTCAAATGAAGTTCTTTATTGAAAACAGATGTCCTGTCATAGAAATAAAACTTGTTATTCATAGTTAACAAATATATTTCAATATTATCCTGTAAAGGAAGCCAATGATTCTTTATAAATTGTCTGTACAAAAATTATATTAACAGTTTAAAGCATCTTGTTAAGTTTTTCAGTAATAAGTTTTTATTGGTAACAAGTTTCAAATTACTTTTCATTAGGATATATATTAAACATTGTTTAGAATTTCCTCTGATTTTTTGACAGCATAAATTGATTTTCCTTGTTTCCTCATTTTATTCAATTAAGTTCTATATTATTATTATTATTGTTGTTTGTTTTTTGTTGTTGTTGTTATTGTTGGTCGTGGGGCTTGAGCTCTATGTCTGGGACCGCCTCTGAGCGCTTCAGCTCAAGGCTATCTCCCTACCCCTTGAGCAACAGCACCACTTTCAGTTTTCTCGTGGTTAACTGGATGTAAGAAGCTCACAGACTTTAGTGCCCGGGCTGGCTTTGAACCTCGATCCTCAGATCTCAGCCTCCTGAGTAGCTAGGATTATAGGTGTGAGCCACTGTACCTGGCCAAGTTCTAAGTTATTAGCTTATTTTATGACAACAAATGATACAGATTCTTAAAGTATAAATTTTTACAATGAAATCTTGCTGCTATCAATTAACTGTTTGTGACAGTGAAATATGTTCCCTCCCAGGACAGATCCTTAGGTTGTCAACTCAGTGAGTTGCAAAGCATGTGGTTGCTTGAGATGGAAAGCCATTGTAATTTCCTTAAAATCTACAGACTAAGACATTTCAGTTTGCCTAAAAGCTTAATTAGAGAGTAGCTCCCTTATTCTATTTTAAGATACTTTTTGAGCCTTTCTCAACAGAAGAGGAAGAACTATACTTCAACTCGGGCATATGGGCAGATGTAGTGGGTTTTGTTCCAGACCCTTGAAATTTAATGCTAATGTCAAAATAAATCAAATCACAGAGATATTTTTAATTTCTCAGTGCATATAAGAATCATGTTTGCATTATGTGCAGTCTACTAAGTGTGCAATGGTAATTATTCCTGAAAACCAATGTCTCTAATTAAAACATCTTATTGATGAAAAAAACTGCCGACTGCCCACCTGCATCTGGGGCTTGTGATGTGTCTGCTGGTGGGGGCTGCCTGTTTGTCCTGGGGCCTGCTGTCTGTCCTGGGGGCTTCCTGTCTGTCCTGGGGCCTACTGTCTGTCCTGGGGGCTGCCTGTCTGTCCTGGGGCCTGCTGTCTGTCCTGGGGGCCTGCCTGTCTGTCCTGGGGGCCTGCCTGTCTGTCCTGGGGCCTGCCTGTTTGTCCTGGGGACTGTCTGTCTGTCCTGAGGGCCTGCCTGTCTGTCCTAGGAGGCTGCCTGTCCTGGGGCCTGCCTGTCTGTTCTGGGGGCCTGCCTGTCTGTCCTGGGGCCTGCCTGTCTGTCCTGGGGACTGCCTGTCTGTCCTGGGGCCTGCCTGTTTGTCCTGGGGACTGTCTGTCTGTCCTGAGGGCCTGCCTGTCTGTCCTAGGGGGCTGTCTGTCTGTCCTGGGGACTGCCTGTCTGTCCTGGGGACTGCCTGTCTGTCCTGGGGGCCTGCCTGTCTGTCCTGGGGCCTGCCTGTCTGTCCTGGGGGCCTGCCTGTCTGTCCTGGGGCCTGCCTGTTTGTCCTGGGGACTGTCTGTCTGTCCTGAGGGCCTGCCTGTCTGTCCTAGGGGGCTGCCTGTCTGTCCTAGGGACTGTCTGTCTGTCCTGGGGACTGTCTGTCCTGGGGACTGTCTGTCTGTCCTGGGGACTATCTGTTCTGGAGACTGTCTGTCTGACCTGGGGACTATCTATCTGTCCTGGGGCCTGCCTGTCTGCCCTGGGGGCTGCCTGTCTGTCCTGGGGACTGTCTGTCCTGGGGACTGTCTGTCTGTCCTGGGGGCTGCCTGTCTGTCCTGGGGACTGTCTGTCTGTCCTGGGGGCTGCCTGTCTGTCCTGGAGCCTGCTTGTCTGTCCTGGGGGTTGCCTGTCTGTCCTGGGGGCCTGCCTGTCTGTCCTGGGGGCTGCCTGTTTACTTGTAGGGCTTTCCACTGACAGAGCAGTGTTTCGAAAGGCAGTGGCAGTTTCTGGAAATGAGACGAGAGTGCAGTTTGTTGTTTATTGGTTCTTCCTTTCACTGAAGAGTGGCTTTCCTGTAGCCTGAAATGCTAGTTGGTAAGACCTGACCACAGGAGCCAGTCCTTCCTGAACTACCCCCGCTACCCAGGAGACCCCATCTGAGAAAGCAGCCTGTTTCCCACTCTGCTAGCAGTTTATCCTGAGTTGCTGCTCCCCTCATGCTCCTGAGGGTTGGATCACCTTTTCTCAAACTCCCATTCCTGGTGCAATTTTGAGCTTCTGTGTTTAACTGTGAATGTTCTTGAAGGAAGGAGGCATGTCAGTCACTCCCGGAGGGTGACATGATGTGACGTGGTTCCATAGGTGAGGAGCATGCCCTTGTATGGCAGCTGTAACCTTACACAAAGCCCCCATGCACAGCAAAACTCTGAGTTGTCACTGTCCAGGCGTGCAGTGGCACTTTCACACTCATCAATGTGTGCAGACAGCGTGCCACCCCCCAGGCCATCTCTGTCAGAGCCTTAGTCCAAGTTCGTTGTCAAATGGCAACAAGGAATTTCTCGTTCTGAGCATAAGTCCCAACAGTGGGCTTAAAATATTCCAAAGCCAGGCTGTGCACCAACAAATGACCGCAGTCCAGGGGTCCCAGGACTTGAGGATGCCTTTGCTTTCCACGGCCCGCCCATGGCTTCCTCCCTGGGGAGTGAGCCTGTCCTTTGACCCTGGGAAGCCACTTTGGCCCTCCCAGCCCTTCTTTTCAGGCACAGGCTGTCCGTCTTCAGTGGCAGTCTGTCTGTTCCTGGCCGGCCCAGGTTGGTGAGCATAGCCAGGGGTGGAGAGTGGCTTGCCTGCTCGTCTGCACGAGCAGGTGTACGTTGCCTTTCCCTGCCTGTGTGTGTCCTGGGGACAGCTTTTATCCTCAGCCGTGGAACTGTCTCCACTGGCTCCTCACCAGCCTTCCGCAGCTTCCTCAGCCTCTCAGCTGTGGGGAAATCAAGCAGCGGTGGCTGGCTTTAGACATTCCTCTGCTTTTGCATAGATATGGCTAGATCTTCTAGCTAGACCACTAGAACTTTCCAGAACAACTCTATCCTTCCTGGATTCACCAGTTTCCTTCAGGAACCTTCCACTCACAGTGTGGCTCAAGGCTCTGCACAAGAGTCTTCGCCTGGGGCAAGAACTTCCTGGCACAAGTCCTGTCCAGCTGTGGTCTGGAGGCAGTCTGGACACTTAGTGGCCAATGTTGGTGGCTTAGGACAATTTCAATATTTTTGCCTTCAAGAATAGGGCGGCTCCAGGAGAGAGAGGAACTTCATGCATTAAGTTTGGCATAGTATATGTATGTGATTTGCCTGCAAAAATAATTATAGTGGGAATATCAAAGATGGTAGATCACAGATTGCCAGTAATTGTAACAGAAAAAGATGTAATATTTCCAGAATTATGAAAACCATGCAGGGGCGGATCATGTGTGGCTGGAAAAATTGGCTCAGAGAGACATACTCTGTGGAGAGATAGCACAGCCTTCAGTTTGTAACACTTGCACTAAAGTCAAGCGCAGTAGAACACAGCGTGGGTGTGTGGGAGTAAAAATGCACACTGATGCGGTGTGGCTGGGTCTGTAACATGCATCAGAACACAGGGGCAAGAGAGAAGCAGGACGTTGCCTCTTCTGTCCACGCTAAGTGTTCCTCTGGGTGCATCCAGACTGAAACCGTCACAGGAATCCTTCTCTGCTCGGTTCAGAGCCCATCCTCTCAGCTGTCTAGGATAACTCCACTCCATGTTCTTACACTCCCTGGCAAGAGGTTTCCACTCACTGGAACATTCTCTTGTTAGCCTGTAGACTTCCGTCTTGATTCTCCCGGTGGGGCCCAGACCCAGGCGGTGAGTGAAGTCTTACTGTCTTCTAGAAATAGGTTCTGGTTACAACTTTCTTCTCTAGATTACTAATCTGACATGTTTTAAAAAACAATGAAACGATTGAGCCCAGGGACAAAACTGATTTGGAAAACATGGACTATTACTATCACAGCCATTAAGCCCTACCTATATAATCTAGCTTTCTTTCCAAACTTATTTCAGGACTTGCTGAGAATGGTAAACATAGAAGTATAAGGACAAAAAATATAAAGTGTAAGAATGAAAATAAAACCTTTTGAGTGATGTGGGGAAAACCCAGTTTATTTGGATGACCCCAGCAGCTGCCTCTGCATAGCCCTCTGGGTAGTTCAAGCCTGTGCATTCTCTGTACAAAATCATTTCATTAACTTTGAGTTGCTTAAAACTGTAAATTATGGATAATTCATAATGCATAGCACATTATAGTTTCCCATAAATAAATTCTTTCACTCACAAATTTTTCTTATTTTGTTTCTCATTTTTCATCTATTTTTTGAGCCTTGAACATAAAACTACTGTAGAAGGGTCTGGCTTTTTTCCATACTTTTATAGGTGGGATACAATGAGATAAGACCATAATAAGGATGAAAATCTATTAAAGTAGATTTTTAAAATAATGTAATTGCCAGTTCCTAGCATTCTAAAATGAGTAAGTCAAAATGTACACTTGATGAATGAATGCTGAAGTTAGTAAGATATTACAGGTCGCTCAGAAAGTAAGTCCAAGTGCCACTTATATATGAGTAGAATTTAATGTTAAATCAATTTTAAATAGAAACAAACTTGGCTTCTTGCTACAGGGAAATTCCAAAAGCATTTATTTATATGTTTATAGAAAACCATAATGTTCAATGAATTATCCATAATTTACAGTTTTAAGCAACTCAAAGGCAACAGAAGGAGTTTGTGCAGAGTGCATGGGCTTGAACTACGGAGAGGACTGTGCAGAGAAAGCTCGTGGAGATCTGAATAACCTGGGATTTTTTCCATACTATTCAAAAGTTTTCATTCTTTTCATTAATTTCAGCATTACACTTCTACTTTTGCCATTCTCTACAAGTCCTCAAAGAGAATGAATCTCATGATTCAGTAACCTCACCATTAAGGTGGTTAATGTATGGGAAGTCATTTAGAAGCTCTTTCTTAACCATAGACCAAGATTTGAATTTTATATTAATATTTAATTCTACATAGACTCTCAATTCTTTGGAACATATTTTTTGTCTAAGCTCATTTAACATAATGAATTCCTTCGTTCTTCAATTCATTAATTCTTTCAATAAATACCAGTTGTGTACCATGGTCTTGGACTGTCTTGGTGTGTGGTACTTATAACCAGTGAGGCAATTACTGCCAGATAATCATTCCATCGCAAAGAAACTCAGGGTGAGGAGAGAGGGAGCTCAGAGGGCACACAGACCGTGGCACCGGGAAACCACATAGAAAGGAAGGTGGAGTCCAAGAATTTGGTGTAGATGAAGAAGAAAGTATTCACATGGCGGGAAGAAGGCCAGGATTTGAAGCAGGGCCCTTGAAATACAGAATAACAGGCAGGGAAGAAAAACTGAGAATTCCCTGGAAGTAGTGGAAGACTGTTTCCAGGGGGAGACCTCCGAGAGATGCGTCATCAGAGAGCAAGGCTGGACAGCCGGCAGGGCGCTGCCAGCCTGGGGACGCTTGCCTGGAAGCCTTTGGTGAAGGAATGTGTGCTTTTGCCTATTTGAAAGGATCATTTCCAGTGTTGTTGGTGACACACTGCAGAGGTCTGGGGAGAAGAGGGGAAAGGTCCCGTAAGCGCAGGAGCGCGTTCTCACTGGGTCACAGAGGTAGTGGTGACTGGATTGACCTCTGTGGAAAGTGGATCGATCCCCAGTGCTCATTCCAGGATTGTCACGAAGAAGAGCGGAGGCGTCGTGGACCCAACCCGGGATGAAATGGACGGCATTTCCCAGAGCCTCTTCTGACCGCAGGCTCCCCGCACCTCAGCCTTCCCGGGGACATTGGACCTGTCACCTTGTCCATCCCGGGAATGTGGCAGAGGTGGCTTCGGCTTCCCAGGGACGTTGGACCGGTGGCCTGCAGTCCCTTGCGTTTGCATGGATGTCAGCATGGCTCCATAGATTTCTCGCCCTCCTGAGGGTCCAGGGAGGCACAGGCCTTTCTTGTAAGACAAGATTGTGGCTTTTTATTTCACCTTCCAGTTAGAAAGTCTACCAAGGAGATCCTTCCTTTGGAGCTTGGTTAAGAGACTCACACATAGCAGTCTGCCTCAGTTTACACCTTATACACCATCCTGGCCTTCAAGGGGTTTCTGCCATGCTTCCTTCTTCCTTAGCTATTATCTTCATGTGCTCTAAAATCCTTCCTATGGCCCTAGCTTGTAATTAAGTCAATTGATAATTTAATCATCCTCAGGCTACGTTTGATTCAATAAGATATTGATTATGCATTAAGGTGATTAAGTCCTGGCATCTCCCAGCAAGCGGTGTTGGCAGAACTCAGCGGAGCCCGAGGGAGATCGTGGTGGCACCCATGCAGCCTGCCACACAGGCTGCAAAAAGGTCCTCATACAGCATCTGTGGTTCCTTGAGGATTTGGTTTGAGGGAGAGAGGGGGTGTGCACACAGACGTGGGAAGTCATGCAAGTGATTGCCCTGAATCTTAGCTCCTTGAGAAGCTCAGTTCAAGAGAACCAAGATTTGTGGCCTGCTGGGTGAATGCAGGAGACCCTTCTTGACTGGGAGCTGGTCAGGTGGTATGCGTTTGTCCCCCTGCCACCATGGGGGCTGGGGCAGGAAGGATCGTGGTTCCAACAGCCCCGGGGAAACAAAAAACCCATGAGATTCCATGTCAAATAAAGAGCCTGGCCATGCTGCAAACTCTTGTCATTCCAGCTGTGGTGGGAAGCATGAAATAGGTCCAAACTGCTGGAAGAAGAAGAAAAGAAAAGGCTGAGACGCGTGTGTGCTAGAGATACAAGCTGTTTAGTGTATCAAGAGGTGAAAGCCTGAACGCTTACAGTGGTGTCTGCATCTCCTCAACATAGATTTTGCCTACCATGCCAAAGATTGAAGAGGAAGACATTATCTTCTCCATGACTGCTCTGTAAATGTGTCCCAATGAGAAAGAAGACGTCTAGGAGGGAGACACAGCTATCCAGGCAGTGGTCGTGTACAAACTTTACATACTGTCTTGGTTTCTCTGGACTAAACTGGCCGAGTAGATCCGGAGAGCTGACTGGGTTCCTGAGGCATGCCTGCAGGCCACGCACTGTTTCTGAACAATGGAAGCAGTCTGGCTCAAGGTGGAATGATACGGAGAAGATTATCATGGCCCCTGCACAAGGATGACACACAAATTGGTGAAGCGTTCCATATTTTTGAAAACCTCATATTAAGTGAAGTAAGCCAGACTCAAAAAACATAGGCTCAATGCTTTCCCTCATTTGTCATAATCAGTAGAAACCTTAGGCTCTCCTAGCAGAGATTTACCATAGCCGTAAAACTAGATACATAAGGCCACATAGGATGAGGCTAAATGAAAGGACCTCCAGGTTACAGAAACAAGAGCCATATAAGGTATGACTGTTGTTCTTAATGTACTATGTTATTGCTCATCTCTTTTGCTGTCCCTTGGTTATCTCATATTGTTACGTATCTTATCTTGCTATTTGGTGTATTGGTATATATGTCTATTTGTTTATTTGAAATAGGATAGGAAAGGGGGACAAAATCATGAGAAGGGGTAGTAATGATGTTAAGAAATGCACCTTCTATCTGGAGAATATAATGTAACCCTTCTATTAATTACAATAAAAAATAAACATTCTAAAATTCATGAAATTCTTTAAAGATTTTGTTAGTGTTGGCATTAGGTTTGAGATTTAACCATAGAAAGAAAGAAAGAAAGAAAGAAAGAAAGAAAGAAAGAAAGAAAGAAAGGAGAAGGGAGGAAGGGAGGAAGGACATCTGTCAGACTGCTGTTTGAATCGCTGCCCTTTTTATATATCTATGTAGATATATACACATATATGGATGTTTTCAAGGAAAGTGATGCTAGAGCCAGGGGCTCCTTGGGAAGTTGAGGACACCAGCCCTGCAGGAATGTCCAGGAAACCCCTCTCCATCAGTGCCTACCTGGCCCAGGGAGATGCACTGACTTAGGGCTCTGCGCCAGGCAGCATGGAGGAAGCCCTCAGGACTCCGTCACCACAGAGGAAAGCTGGGCAAAGCCTCACAGTAGGCAGATGGCTGCAAGGGAAGCCAGGCCTCTCCTACCAGCAGGAAGCACAAGTCAGGATGGAAGCCATGGCTTAGCGAGGACTACGCCAGGAGTTCAAATCCTAAGACCACCTCTTCCCCACAATACTTAAAGCAGCGGCTCGTTTGAGAAAACAGAGAACTGTCATAACTAAGCGACCTGGGGATATGTAGAGGGAGAACACTGTTTTCCCTGACCATTCAATCTTCCACCAGATTTCATCCCCTGAGAGAAGCCAGGCGCCTCCAGCTGGGCCATCCTTCCTGGCTGCAGCGCTCTGCAGGAAGCCTGCGAGCTTTCAGGCACCATTTTGTGGAAGGCCGGGGCCTCTGTGCTCCCAGTGGGGACAGGGTGGGGGCAGAGTGGAGACTTGAATCCATCCAGGTGCAAGAGCTACACATCCAGTAATGGGTCAATTAAATAATCTGTGCAGAGACTCCTTATTCCTTGCAATGAATTGCTTTAATTGAATATGAATTGAAGTAGATTATTAGCTGGAACATGTCCCCGAGAGCTTTGTGCAGACAGGAGGAAACTGGTGAGGAGTTCAAACATTGTTTACAGAATGACGCTTTCATTTTTTTTTCTTTTTTTTGCCTTTTTTTTTCTCTCTTGACTCTAAAGAATCTAGGGCAAGACTAAGTGGAAATGTGAAAAGAAATCAAAGCTAATCACTTTTCTCCTCTTCATTTTCCTGCCAGAAAACAAGACTATTTTTTTGTTGTATGTAGGGGCAGCAGAGTGAAATTTTGAGAACGGAACAGCTGAGAACTTTCTGTTCTTCCAAATGTAGAGCTGATCTGGAGAAAAGTCTTTTAGATTCAGCGTAAAGCCCAGAACAGGGCTGTCATACCATAAAGAGGCCAGAAAGGTTGTCTTGAAATCATTTCTACTGTTTGAAATGTGCTCATAAAAGGATGGGAAACTCCTGGGACAGTTATGATCATTTGTTTGCTGATTTCTTTGTTCCCTCTGCTTCGAACACAGTTTCATATCATCTGCCAAGTTAAAATAATGTTTTCCCAGTGCTTCAGCATTTGGTCACGTTTTTCTTTCATAATATATATTTAGGACAACTGGTATTTTACTTGGCATTGTTTTCTTCTTCAAATTTGCATGCTTCTGCATCGCTATTCCTTATTAATTAGCTCTGTTTTCTTTTCCCTTTCCTTTCTCCTTTTCATTTATTGTCTTGTTTCTCATTGCAGCCTGACGTTGTATTTTTAGAATGAAGTGGGGTAGAGATGTGACTCAGAGTCTTAGAGTGCATCCTAGCATGTGAAAGATTTGGAGATGAGTCTTCACATCAATAAATAAGCCAAAGGTGTCAACCAAATAATGCAAGAATGGTATCTAGGGGTCTAAAAAGAATATTTAACTATGGCATTCTTCATACTTTGTAGGAATTCCACAATCCATTTCTGATTATATGCATGGTTAACAATAATCTCGCTCTTGATTTTAGCTTAAGACCAAGACCTAATCCTTATCCAATACTTAATAGAAATTTTGAGTCACCATTTACAGCTCTCCTTGATAATTTTATTCTTATAATTGTAGATATAACAGCATCTAGCTAATCCATCCCTCCACTCGCTCACGTGCGTGTGCGCGCACACACACACACACACACACACACACACACACACACACAGTGGATAAATAGAAAGGATCTATTTTTTATTACCCTGCATTTATTCCCAGGCTCAGTTAATGAACGTAGCTTCCATCCTTCTCCCCAATTTGGATTTTGCAGTTTCATTATCTACACAGTAGGAGTCAGGACCCATTCAAGATACAAGAGCGATCGCTGCATTTGATCATAGTGTCCTGTAAAGAGCCATCCGGCATGTGTACACGGAGGAGCAAGGCAAGGTCTCTGAGCTCCCCAACACACTAAGAGCTGGACCCGTTCACCTCCAGGGCTCCCTGGACGAGAGGCAGGTTCCAGAGGTTTCATGCCCAATACTCAATACATAGCCTACAAAATTAAGAAAACTGAGGAAAGGGGAGTGTGTTGGGGATTGGGGGAGACTGGTGAGAGGGGTGGCCTTGGTCACGATGCATGGTATCTGTGTACTTTTCTGTTGAGTTGCAAGTCCTTCGTACATCAGTGAGAGAGAACAGACAGGGAGTGTCTTGCTGCTGCAGGCCTTCTGTGGAGAGGCTCCATCTTCCCCTGCGGTTCTCACCCCGCCCCCTCCAAGGTGTGCTTTGACAATTAGTATGAGCTACCAGCGGAGGAGGAGTGCTTCCTCTGGGCCCACTCTCTCTGCGCATTTTACATTAAAGAGAAATATTCCATCTCCAGCTCGGTGGCCTGGGTTGGCAGTGGCGGGAGCACTCGGGTGAGTTTCTCAGCGGCACGTGTAGGATGAAACTCCAGTGACACACCCCACGGAGGCCACGCCAGCTCCGCCCAGATGCATTTTGCCTTCTTTGCTGCCTCCTAGAGGCAACGTCTCCTCCCGTTGGGGATGTCAAGATCTAGAACTTTCTCAAGGGGATCCATCCTTCCTCACTCATCCCATCTTTCTAGTACTCTAGAATTGAAGCAGCCGTCACCATACCCAGTGTAACCAGGACATGTCTACAAGGCTTCCAACTAGACAAAGCGCGTGGGTCGAGGATGATGGAAGATGCGGACTCTAGTCTTTCTCTCCTTGTGTTTGTGATAGCCCTTTTCAAACCTAGGGCTGTCAGAATCCAATCCCAGCATCCAAAAAGCACTTGGATAAGGTTCGTAATTGTAGAGAGGAAGACAATGACAATCATATTTAATTTCCAGATGGCTCTGACAAGGACCTTGATTCTCCTGTGTATCTTGGTTGTCATACTGAATTTTTGCAGCGCTCATGAACGTGTTTTGAGAGCAGGATCAGTTGCCTTGCTGAGGACAAGCAGACTATGGCTGTGGAGCTGGGTTCTGACGCGGGGTGTTCTGGCGTGTGACCTGCCCTGTCCTCACCCAGGCCCCACGGGGCCCCAGCTCCACACTCACCTCTCCCCAAGGCCTCGCAGCTTATGGAGTGGAGAAAAGCCCACACTCTCTTCCTGCCTGAGTGCCCAGGCGAGCCTACACCTCCTCCTGGCTTATGCTACTCACCCGTCACCCCACTCCAGCCACGCTCATGACAAGCTGGTGCTCTTCTCATCATTCCAGCTACGGTGAAGTCACTGCTCTCCAATCTACCCGATCAACAGTTATTAGAAACTGTTACTCCCGAGTGATGAACCCAAGCAGGCTAAGTAATTCTCATGATTCTACTTTGATTTATCGTGGAAGCAAACAAGCAAACAAACCTCCCCCCAAAATACATTTGTTTCAGCAAGTCAGAATCTTGCCCTTTGTACTTATCAACAATTCGGTGAATGACAGATACAGCAGTTTTACACCATGTTTTTCCATTCGATGATTACTATGGTTTTCTCGGTATGATGGTAATTTTTATTAATTGTCCAGAACATTCGCATCCACATTACAACTCCCCTATGGTATAGTGACATTGTATTCAAATTAGGCTTTGGAAGAAACTGCTCCCTGCTCTAGAAATCTGTCTTACAAGCTGTAAATCGTTCTCTCCTCAAAAGGCTGTGCCGTGTCAAAATTTGGGGTAAAGCCCTTCTGGTGGTGGCTGGCCGTACGTATTGGTGAAGACATTTTCAGAATCAACAGCAGTGGTGAAAAATCTGATGCATTAAGAACAAAAAAGTATCTGTTAAGGATGAGAAGGTCAGCAATGTACAGTCTCTGTTGTAATGTCTTACACCAAATGCATGTAATTTTTGTGTTCCTGCAGAAAGATAAGATGATGTTAAAATGACCACAATTAAGACTCACGCTGGGTCAGCTGGACGGCCTCCTAAGTGGGCACTCATGTGCTGTCACATGAGTCATGTTTTATGTCGCGGTCCAGCTGGGGTACAGGTGGCGATTGGCTGCCTCTATTCTTAGAAGTGCCATAAAATGAAGAGGTTTGAATCTTCAGTCTCTGCTGCAGAATTGCCTCCAACCACACGCATGAGGTCCAGATGTAAAGTAACAGCCAGCATACTCCATGACCTTGAAGCTGTCACTCAGCTAGCTCTCCTCGTTGATTCGTGACCGTTGTGATGCTTGCCAAAGCAAGAACACCCTGAGATTCCCTGTGTTTACTTATTTCCTGCCTGGGAAAATGGCCAAGGAAAATGTTAGAGAACTCTTTCGGAGTATTTCTGAGAAATTAAAGGTAGATAGATGGCTGTGGACTTTGCTACACCTTTCATTTTGAAGCAACATTTCTTTCGCTTTGCTATTGCCCAAGCTCTCGTGACATCAGTCATCCTTTATGATGTGTCAGTGGGAGAAAATGGCTCTCCACCGCTGTTAAGCTTCATGTCTTGAATGTGGCCATGCAAGAAACAGCCCTCGGGTCCCCTCTGACTGCCTGGGGCCAGATCCTCCTCAGCAGCCTTCCAGCCAGGGAGCCCAGGGCTTCCGTGGCCATCTGGAACATTCCATGTGTGCAGGTGGCCTGTCTGTGGTCTGTAGTTCTGTCCCCAGGACCCAGAGTGGAGCCCAGCTCTGGACAACTGGAATCTCCAAAGAAAACAAAGGCGGGTTCTGTCCAGGTCCGGCCACCTCTGGACTCTACCTGGGCTGGGCAGCTTTACTGAACCTTCACCACCTGAAGACTCTGCTCTGTGTGTGTGTGGTGATGGCTGCACCCTTTGGGTAAGCTTCACCATCCTGCCAGCCGCCTGCCTCCCCGCCCCTGCCAGCCCCCCCACAGCAGTGGTCCCTGAGACACCAGGCTATCCCTCTCAGGAATTACTTTGGGCTGGGAACCCAGACAATGGGCCTGTCTGCGGGGCAGGTGGACCGGGGCAGAGGCCTGTCTGCGGGGTGGGGTGATAAGCCAGTGCGAGCACACTGAGGGGTTTGAGAGGAAGAAACATGGGTGAGTTATTTACATTATATTTCTCAACATTGTGCAGCCAGGAGACAGGAGTTCAAATAGGCCACAGGTGCAGTGACCTTCCTGGCACCAGGTGAAGCTGGGCCTTCCTGTTCCTGCAGCTTCTGTGTGGGGCATGGCGGGGGATGTGGCTGCTCATTCGGCGGGACTTCGGGGGCAATCCCGTGGCTGTGGCAGGATGTGCCACGTTCCCTGGTACAGTGGTCAGATCTCACAGCCGGGGCCCATGCGCCTGGCTCCCAGCCTTAGAAACCAAGGACAGCTGTTGGTACCAAGTCATTTTCCACGGCAGGCCAGTGCAGCTCGGCTGGCCTGTGGTGGGGTCAGCGGCCACCCTTGTTCCAGGTTGTTGTATGCATGTGGGTAAAAGATTCGCCAGATGACCTCGGGTCCTGCCTGGTTCCCTGCTCCTGTGTCCTCTGCACAGCCTGCTCCAGGGTCTGCAGGTCATAAAGCGCCGCCAGGCTTCCTGAAACTTATTCTTCAGTGGGTTGTGGAGAAAACGTCTGCACAACTCCAAAAAAAGGTTTGCAAAGATTAAATCTTAAATTCAAGCTATTTAGCCACAGTGAACAGCTGTTTTCCAGGGCCAGAGCTTTGGCATCTCAGTTGCCTCTCCTTTGCCTGCTGGTGAGATGAGGTGAAAGGTAGTGGGCTTTGACTGTCCTGTGATGTATTGAGAGGTGAGAAGCCTTGTGCACACATCTTTGCTGACGTTTCTATGCATAGTTTAGTTCCTGTTTAGAAGGAAAATCTACTTTTATTGTTGTCTTTAAGTAGTTGTTCAAAGGAGCTGCAGTTTAACAAAGCAGTTTCTGAATGCAAGGTGTGTCTTTCAGCATTCTCATTCACCCTACCCCACCCTTCCCTCACTCTGCTTAATTTTGTAGTAGCTCCACTGAATTCTCCTGTGCTTTTTCCCCTCCATTTGTCCAGCCTTGCCCCTTGACCCCACCCCACCCACTTTGGGTACCTGCTTTCTCTTTCATTTTGCTAAGCTCTGATTTTGGTTTTCTAAGGAATTCTACTCCTTGGATCTCACTTGGATCTACCATATTCTGGTTAACATATGTGTTCCCACTTGTACACAGCCTAATGTGTTTACTTATGAGTTTCTCAGTTAAGTCTGGTTTCCACATACAAGGGAAAACTTGGACCTTTTGTATCTTTCAGCCTGACTTACATAATTTTTTCCCAAATATTTCCATTTCTTTATAAATGGTACAATGTCATGCTTTCTAATGGATGAGTAAAAATCCACTGTGTGTCTATACATGTTCTCGTGATTCATATCGCACACAACCTGAATCTCAAGAAGATTTCAACACACCAGACTTCTTCATGAACCACCCTACGTATAGATTGTATTATCTGCCAGTTTCTTGGTGCTTGATAGCCTCCAGCTGATGAGAAATGACTGGAAGTACTGGTGAATCACAGCTCATCCTCGCCTCCTTCCATGCCGCCCCGAGAAGATGGCTGTGGTGTGGGCACTGGTGGCCTGTGTAGTCAGAGTGGGTGATCCCTCTTCACTGGTCATCACTGATCATGCTAGAGCTAGACTCCTGAAGAACCTGCCTCTCCGGGCCAGGCCTGCTTGTTCTGCTCTACTTGCGAGGGATCTGTGTGCATTCATCACTGACACAAAATGAAAATGAAAAATAAATCCCTCTCAAAATGAATCACTTTGGTATAGTCCTTGAGACAAGTCACCTATCAAACCCCAGAGATCCGAATCGTAAAGGTCGTGTCTCCGGGCCCAGTCTGGGATGTTGAAATTGCAAATGAAATGTCTCTGGGCCGAGTCTGGGATATGGAGATGCCACCCAGATGAAGATGGAGGCCAGAAGGTGCATTCTGAAAAGTGCCCAGGTGCTCAAGGCTGGCTCTGCGGGTCAGTTTCAGGCAGGTGGGCTGAGAGGAGCGGGGTCTACAGAGGGCACGGAGTCAGGCGTCGGCGTCCCCGGGACAGGAAAGCTTGTCTCGCCTGAAGTCTGTGAAGCTCCCGGGCAGAAGGCAGTGAGTGAGGTGGTGCGGGCCTCTCCCTCCCGTGCCACAACCCAACTGTCAGGGACAATGTTTGTGAAAGGAGAACAGTGTGCACAACCACGGACAGGTGTCAGCACGTGAACACAAAACGTGATGCGGGAGAGACGTGTAAACCAGTGAACCATATGAAGAGAAAGAGCAGTGAACTGCACGGAATCTCCATCCCTCAAGAGGCCTTTGCAGGCCCCATCGGAGCTCTTTGGGTGTCAGGCTCTTTTGGTTTTGTTTGTATGCTTGTTCCCTGGAGGTGGTGATTATCCATATTAGACAGTGAAACGTACCCTGAAGTCACCTAGAAGCTTCCGCTCCTGACCCTGTTCTCCAGCCACACCTCGCCTGTCTTGTTCCCTGTGCATTCACTTCAGCCTCTGTCACTAAATAGAATTCCTACCTCTGCTCGTTCTAGCGCTTGCGTACAGGGGCCCCATGGAACTTGGATGCAGCGTTCACCCCTGGGCAGGAATCACTGACGCTCAGACCCCAGCACCTGGCCCGTGGGAGGCATTGCGTACATATTCCTGACCGACCCGAGGACCTGCACACAGCTGCTCCATTCCATCTGTTTTCCTTGATCACCAGAGCATGTAGCTGTGGCTCTGGACTCGGGGAGTCTGTAAATGGTCTTTCCTCTCTAGGACTCCGCATTTTCATCTGCACAGGGCACAGTTTGGATGGAACAATGATAAATAGGTGGAGAGCCCAAGTTAACTATTCATTTTTGTAGATCAATATTTATTACAGGTTTCTGCAGAAAAATTACTCAGTGTTCCAGCTGTGTCTTTGCGTCTGTGTAGAATCCGTCCTGTAACCTTTAAAAATACAAATAACAACCTTCTGTCCTAGGTACTTGATAGTTGCTATGGCATTTATAAATCCTTCCCTGAATTCCCAAAGGGGAGCCGTTTTTTGTTTTTTCCATCAACCCCGCCCTTCCCACACACAGAAAGTCATCAGGCTTCTCTGTAAGGAAGACAAATTGTAACTGTAACATTTAATTTAAATTTTTTGGCAGAATTCACTTTGCACTGCTCCATTTCTGAAGGGCTGCCCTGCCCTTTATCTTGGTCTCCTGAAGTCTTCCTCTCCTGTAGGCGAACACTCACATGTCTGCCTAGGTCCACGCCACTCCGTGGCTATTTTGAGGGCTGTGATTTGGGGGAAGACAAGAGGCCCCGGTGGAGAGTGAGGCTGGGGAGGAGGAGAATGGGTAAAAGGTTCTTTTTATGGACAAAGGCAGGGGAAGGAAAAGAATGATACTGCAGCTCCCTAGGCTCGGGGGCCAGGCCTCCTGCCCACGTGGTGAAGCTGGGTGAGGAGGGAGGCCCCCGCTCAGGTGAGGGCTGTGGGAGGAAAGGCTTGAGGGCTCAGGTGCCTGGATTCCCAGCTAACTGCTCACACCTCCAGTCTCCATTGCGTCGCTCTCCCTCGTCCACGCTCTCCAGCCTTTCTCTGTCTCTTTCCCCTGAACCCATCTTCCTTTTCTCCCATCCTGTGCTGATTTTCCTCGGTGAACTTGGCAGATGGGTTCAGGACGCACTGTGTCTCCAGTGCACAGGAAGACACAGGAAGGGCTCTGCAACCATAGCTCCCATTCTGGTGCCACGGTCTCTGACCCCCAGCCACCACCCGGAACCCAGGTTAGGTCAGCGGTCACGAGGACGCCGTCCACCAGAAGATGAACAGTACACATGGAAAGCACAACCACCAGGAAAGAACCATGGACTTATTTTGTGGAGGAAGCGTTAGAGTCATTGTGCGAACATACAAAAGTTAGTAAGTAAGCCTATTCACATCTCTTCCCGGCAAGACGTTCCTGGATTCTCATTCCACAAAGATATGATTCATTATAATTATAGGACAAAAGGTCATATTTCTCAATAGATATCATAATAATTATGGTACAATGAAAAGAATATATTTGACGGAAGCCTATTGTTAAATATTTGTAAGGTGTGAATAGATTTCCTTAGCTCGTGACATTATTTTGTTACATTTTTGTAAGTCTCTTGTAAACCATTCAACCTTGTGAAGGAGAGGTTTACAGCAACTTTCCTTCAGCGCTTTCCCTGAAGAGCTCTCACTGAAGCCTCATAAACACAGACAATGGCTTGGATAATAACTCTCTCGGCTCGGGATTCGGAGGAGATCACCCAGGAATCCCGCAATTAGTTGCGAATTGTATTGTTGGCTCCATGTTGAGCATGTGTGAGTTTCCTGGGTAAATAAAAGTGGTCTTCAGAAAGAAGACTGGAAAACTCTGTACAGTTCCAGTGGTCACTATGCACACACACACACACACACACACACACACATACATACATATACGTATATATATGTATTTCTAGTCCTTGCATCTTAAAAAAAATTTAAAACTTTTCAACAGGTCTATGAGAATGCCACTAATTAGAAATCTTCAACTGGGAAATTAAGAAGGAACAAGCTTCATGAATATCAATGATAGATAAACTTTACCTTTCATACTACAGTCAAAAGTCAATATATGTGTCTGTTATGATTCAAACATGAAAGGATGCAGATAAACTGCTCTTTTATCTCTAATCACTAATTTGATGTATTCAATGACCTCAGGATATTAAATTGTAAACTGCATGACTGAGAAAATGTCAGATATTTTAGGAAGGAAACATTTACGTCATTTGAATGTGATAATTAGAATCACATACAAATCTGATTATATACATGAAATTTCCATTGTTAATAATTATATGTATTTATGCATATAGATGGTATTTTAAGATATAGACACAATGTATTATAATGATCAGTTAGTGCAATTAGCATACAAAACATCTGAAACATTTTCAATTTCTTTGTGTTGAGAGCCTTCAATATCCTCTTTATTAGTTTTATAAAATGTACAATGTATTGCTGCCAACCGTGTTTTTCCTGCCATGCTGTATAATAACAAATTGAATGGCTTGCGCGCCCGAGTGTTTTGTTCTTCTTGGCACATTCCTCCCCAAGGCCTTGCAGCTTCTTGTGCCCATGTGCGGGTTCTTAAGGTCTGTAAGAGTCACAGCCCTCGTGAAGGATGCGTACGCGCAAGCGTGGTATATTGTCCTCCTGCGTCCTGGCTCTCTCAGTTAACAGTGCTGACTACTGCATCAACTTTACTGCAAGTACCAGGATTCTCTTCCTAATGCATAAAGAAAGCTCCCTGGCTTGCCGGCTCTCTTTCTCTTGCACGCGCGCACACACACTGTGTTTTCTCTACAAATTCATCAATGGACATTTCTTGGTGTTGTCAACAGCACCACAAACAGAATTGCCTATGTCTCCTCAAACTACTGATTTCCTCTTTTTGGAACATCTGCCCAGCATGTGAGTGTCTGGGTCATGGAGTGATTCTAGGTTTCATGTTCCAAGGACCTCCCCTCTGTTTTCCATCAGGACTGGACTAATTTATGTTTTCCTGGACAGTGTGGAAGGGTCTCTGTCATTTCTCATTGCCAAATGCAATCCTCAAGCATAGCCATTCTTACTCCAGTGAGGTGCCTGTTCATTCTGATTTCCATGGAGATTATCAGTGGCCATTTGTGTGTCTTTTATTTTTTTTAGAGAAATACCTGCTCAAAGATCTATATGTTTAAAACTGATTGAGGTTTCTATGTTTCTATATAGTCTAACTAATTAATAAAAAAATAATAATTTCAACGTAAGCTTTTCCCTGATTTGATCAGGATCTCCTGAATTTACTGGAAGTGGAAGAAGATCTGGGCTTGTGGCTCCAGCTGTGGTCTGTTCTGGAAGGTGCTAGATATTGGAAGAGGGCCCTCGCTGAGGGATGGGTTCTCCGCAGACGGCCCCTGCCCCGTCTTACTCCTGTAGTGCTTTCTACTTCCTGTCTGTCTGTGGTGATGGTGTCTGATGTGTCCTGCCCTAGGCCCCGACTGTGATGCTCTGTCTGAGCAATTGCCCAGACACAATGAAGACAAGTCAAGAGTCAGACTGTTCCTCTGCGAAGCTTTCTCAGCAGGTAGCCGTCACATCCCGGCGGCCTGTGAAGTGAATGGGAAATGCGTTGAGACACAGATTTTCCCAGAACCCCTCACTCAGCTAGGTGCGATCTGTCAGGAGGCCTTGTGCCAAAATCCACAACTGTGTGGGTGTTTTCTACAGTGTTATTACCTTCCTCTGTCAATGGTTTCTGACTTAATTTTTGAGTTATTTTATTTTTCCTGACCATTCCAAAGTGATTCCAAAGTAAATGTTTTTGTATCTAGGATTCTGAACTAGTAAAATAGCCTTGGTCAAACATTCTCTGCCTGGGTGTTCATTATCTTATTTCTAAATCTTAGAAACACTGGGATTTCTCAGCTGTGTTTTCTTTTTTTTTTTTTCCCTTTAAGTATTTTTTTATTGTAATTAGTAAAAGGGTTACATGATATTTGCCAGATAGAAGGTGCATTAATTCACATACATTGATACCCTTTCACATGTCTTGGTACCCATTTCCCTCCCCCCCACACCCCCCACCGGTCTTGGTTTTCCCCCCTTCCCTATCAAATTTCAAATAACCAAATACAAATAAATTCAATATATCAGTCAGCTGTGTTTTCTTTTACTAAGTTTGTACATAAGTTCTAAAAGTATTTCTGAATCTAAATTTCAAGATCTAGCTTTTATTCCTTTAGATGTCGGTGCCATTTCTCCACCAAGGTGTCACAGGTTCTCTCAGTCAGCCTGTCTGTTTCCAATGAGCTTAGCAAAGTGTGCAGTGTCGTGTGAGAATCTTTTCTGTTGACAGAACTCTGGTATTTGCAGTGTTATTCTGTTTTCTTATCTAAAGAGTGAGGGATTTGGATTAGCACTTCTCTACAGAAATGTTCAGATCTTAGATTTTAGGTGTTTTTTTTTTTATCTCTGACTAATGTATTTCTACTCATCCCTTGGGTCCAGACCGAATGCTACCCATTTCATGCTTCCTTTCCCCTGTCTTTCAGGAAGTGGAGAGGATTTCTTAATTTTTCCTCTTTTAACTCAGGTGACCTTTTGAATGTACCATGACTATAGTGACCCAAAGCTGCCTGAACTATTGGCGCCCTCTGCCCATCAGTGCTATGGTGTACTTGAGGGAAGACAGCTCCTTACCTGTATGTCTGTGAGTCCTCTTGGCCATAAATACTGAGAATTGATGCAGCAAGCATAGCTTTGTATGATTTGTTTGCCTTGAATACGTTTCAACTGTACATTTAAATATGAGTATTTTTTCCTATAGAAAGGGTTCTGCCACAGCGGTGCCTATATTCTCAGATGTAGACGGCAGGTGTTGGCTTTTCCACATCTTCCTCTTCTGTCCCTTCAGTCTCATCACCTGGGCCACCTTAGGCCAAGAGGACTCACATTCTCTTGTGTGTAGCCATCTTTTCTTCTCTCAGTGTTGCCAGCTTCCAGCTGGAGATCCATGATGCACTGCTGCTCTCCCTCCTCCCCTCTCTCCACACCTCTTCCCCTTGGTTCACCTGGAGAGCACTCACGTGCTCAAAGTATTGATAACGCTAAACAGAGGCAACCTTTTTAAATATCCATAAGCAATGTTTGATATGTTTAGGTGGATTCTTCGTGCGGAGGCACAAATACTATACTTCTAGAAACTAACGCCATGTCACGCTGAAATACAAGTCATAGGAAATGACAACAAAAATATTCTGTAGTCGCTTTAGAGCCAAAATGTTTTTTAGACTTGTCTTTTGCCCATGATGAGTACAAACATAGAGTTCTATATTCAGGAACCTGAATGCCACTGTATTGTTTTGAGTCATCGAAACCACTTTTACCATGAAAGCTACTCATATGAAAACAAACTCAATGAAGTATAAAATTGACTTTATGGAAGCAAAGAATTTGGCCTTCTTAAGCAACACACTAGAGAGTATGAATTTCTCAGAGTGTTTGGTCCAATAAAAAGCAGTATGAGGGAAAGGAACTATCCCAAAGCATAGAACTGTGCAGCTCCTCAAAAATGAGGCCTTGAGTAAAAGACTTACGCAGGTCTAGAGTGTGCTAGAAATCTTTGGTTTAATGAGCCAACTGACTAAAAGAATGTCATAGATAATGACATAATATATGTGGCTAGAAGGAGAACAGAGAAGACTCCTAACTCAATGTATGCAAAGACTTGCTTCAATCCTGATTCTGAATTTTTTGAAACCAGTGGCTCTTCTTCTAGTGAAATCTACTAACTTTAAGACAGTATGGAGCTTACTAATGAGTAATTTTCCCCATTGCATCTTTCCTGTTTCATGCACGTGTGATGCATGATGAGGGTGGCGTGGCTGGGCACAGAGGGGTCTGGAGGAAGTCACCTGCAGAAAACCACCAGACCTTCTGGGCAGACAGCCGAGGAGAGAGCTGAAGGACTTGCGTGCTTTAGGTTTTTCAGCACTTCCACAGCGCTGCGTTATTGTGGTTACGAAGGTAGCTATGTAAAAGTCTTCTTTAGGACAGTACATTCAGAAGCAGGCCTTGACATGGTGGCTTGCAATGAAGAAAGGCTCATCTGGAGACCTGCTTCTTGAATTCATACAGAACCCAGGGCCAGCCCGGGCTGCTGGAAGAGACAGCAGGTGAAGAACGGAGATGATGGCGCGTCAGAGGCAAGATGCTGCCACTCAGAATTCGGCTAGATAAGAGATGGAGGGGCTTTCCGGTGCTGCTTAGAAATGACCCAGAGATCATTTACCTCAGCACCTTCCTGGTGGTAGAATTATTTTGCTATTGAATTCATCTGTATGATTATGTCAGAGGCTGAAAATAAGATATACAAGGCACAAGTACCACAAAACAAAATGTATTACAGTGATTTAGAATTCTTTCTTTGATTGTGTGTTCACTTTTATAATAATTGTCACTTTTCAGTATATGATTAAACAGTGCTGTTTGACAGGCTGGGTGATATAATCACGATTAGTAACCCTGATTGCAATGAAATATCTGAGTAACAGATTTCTTTACCTCAAACATTTAGATTAGCATTTTAAAAGCACTCATGTATATGTTAACAGGAGAAATTCGTGATTTTACTGCAAAACAGAATCAAACACCTTGTTAATGAGGAACTTTAATAGCATTCCCAAATTTATTAAAGATATATTTATATAAACTGCATATTGACTGAAATAGCTTTTATGTTCTAATCAAATTTTAGATACTTCCATTATAATAGATTTTCATAATGGACTGAATTCTACCTTATGTAAAAGAATTCATGCATATTTCAAACAAAGGTATTTTTCTTTCTCAAAGACAAACTTACCCTGAGGAATGAATGGTCAGAGAGCATTAATGTATATATTAAAATTGAAACGGCATTACATTTCTCTATCTTCATGTGTGTATTCCAGCTAATATTTTTAAATATTTTAAAACTTAAATAACTATCCTACCATTAAAATTTCGAACCATAAAATATGTACATGAAATTGTCTTCCTGTAATCCCACTTTTTACTTATCTCAGAAAAGAAAATGAATATTGAATCATTTTGCATCCATAATTTAAATAATTATGTCTATCCACTATCCTGTATACATTATAGAGCTACATTACTTTATTGTAATTGAGATGAAGGTCAGAAGATGTGTCTATGTATACGTGAGTGATACAGATATATGTGATCCTTTATATAAGTGATTTATATAGCTACATATATATGTGTGTGTCATCTTTTTGAGATCAGGTCCTCAATGACCTCCTTGCATAAATATAATTGGTTTTCTCTAATTAACGGGCTTTGGAGTCTATTCCTCTTTTGGGTATTGGCACCAATGCAGTCAGGAGGGCTCATGTACAGATATCTAGGCAGGCATCCAGGCAGGATAGGCTGTGGAAGGTACCTCGCTGATTCCTCCCTGAGGAGGGGCCTTTTGTTGTCTTTCTTGTGTCCTTGCTGAATGGGGCGTGAACAGCAGGCCTCACACCCACTCGGCATGCTGGTATGGACAGCAGGCCTCACACCCACTCGGCATGCTGGTGTGGACAGCAGGCCTCGCACCCACTCGGCATGCTGGTGTGGACAGCAGGCCTCGCACCCACTCGGCATGCTGGTGTGGACAGCAGGCCTCGCACCCACTCGGCATGCTGGTGTGGACAGCAGGCCTCGCACCCACTCGGCATGCGGGTGTGGACAGCAGGCCTCGCACCCACTCGGCATGCGGGTGTGGCTAGCACTTGAGCACTTGAGCTCTCCAGCTCTCCTTTCCCAGAGTGTTTTGGGCTCAGTAGCAAAGCATTTCTGCCAGTCCTCCAGAGTTCAACCTGAGTAGCTAGGATTACAGCCATGAGGCGCTGGTACCCAGATGTTTTGTAAGTTTAGGAACCACATGTGGTCCAGGCCGGTGCTGGCACTGACACCTGTAACCCTGGCTACTCAGGAGGCTGACATCTGAGGCTGACAGCTCAAGGCCCGCCCCGGCTGGAACGGCCATGGGCCTCTTAACTACAGTAATTAACCTCCAGGAAACAGGAAGCAGTGCTGTGTCTCAGGATGGTGGAATGCAAGCCTTTAGCAAAAGAGTTCAGGGACAGCGCCCAGGCCTTGAGGGCAAGCCCATGACCGATTTAAAAAAGGAGAGAACACTTCTAAAAGAAGGATTTTTTTTTAGTTGTCTTCTTTTCCACTGTCCTTATTTAGGAGAGGTAACCTAGCAGGTGAATGTGACCAGACGACTGCACATTAATGCATGAAAATGGATTATAGTGTCTAATTGTTATATGCTAAGAAATATGGTAAGCAAAAATGTAAAAGTCCTGTCTTAAACTACTTACTATGATTTTAAATGTACATGTATAGAGTTCTTGTGGCAATTAACCACATGCACCCTAAATTTGCAGGGCTTCCTTACGTAGGTATGGCATGGATCCATTTTGGGGACCCTTGAGTGTGTGTTGTTGGGGTGTCAAGGGTTAGGAAACACTGGCTGTTGGTTTCTCTTGGTGATCTCCTTCCTCTGCCATATTGTCTCTGTAATATGTATTCTTTGTGAGTTTCCCTAATTCTTGCATTTTGGTCTACATGTCTTTTCTATACCAGCCCTTATGCACCCTGGTTCTCACGATAATACAAAAGAAGTGTGCAATCTTTCCTTACTCTTCAGAAAGCTTTATTGAATTTGAAGCTCAATTTTGAAGAATGCATTTGCTCTGCTTTGCCTTGTGCTGCTTCCTTTTCCTTTACTGCCAAAGGCCATAGTTTTACAGTGGAAGATAGGATGATTACATTGACTTAGACATGACCACAATGATGAGCTCATCTTCCAAACACGAGGAAAGAAACATGTAAAGGAGCAGTGGAAGAAAATTAGATGAGAAGAATTGCTGAATTGTTTATAACTCTCTGAGGTTTGGAGCAGATGGAGCATTGGTTAGCAAGCCACAGATTCATATGATGGTATGAGTTTTGCAGTGGAGTAATTTGGATTAACCATATTGCAAATAAGACCATGATGATGACCTTGGTTGTCATATAAGGTCATTTCTATGTTCTCATTGATTTTTAAATTTGTTTGCTAATAGTTGTATTCTTCATATAAAGTATTTCTAATAATTTCAATAAATAGATCATTGTGATATCTATTAGCTAGGTAGTATATCTATTATGTGGATATTTTTATTATCAATCTATGGATAATATTACTATCTATCCTATAGAGTAATTGAAAGTGTTATTGACAAAGCTGTAAAAAGGAAATGCAAATCATGAATCAATTGTTGACCATTTAATGGACTCACTGGTTATTTTGATTTCTGTGAACCATACAGCTAGAGGAAAGAAAAGCACTGCTAAGACCCACAATAGTTGAGATTAGAAGAAAACACCGGTTATTGCACAATTCCAAAATAAAAGTCCTCCCCACCTGCTCCCAATCAATGGACTCTCTATCCCTGAGTCTCTGTGCCTGTACACGGGTTCATTTATCCAGACGATTATTCAGGCATATTTAAATTCCCTAAGAGGCCTCACTATTCTAATGCATTCTTGACCCAGATAATACACCTTTTAATTTCAAAAGCAAGATCCTGAATCTAAGCAGGTCTTTTTGATCCTCCAAATGCCTTGAGACTAGGGAAAGACTATCACAGTGTCCTCATTTGTAGCCAAATATTTGCAGGAAGTGGTAGGTAATCTCCCAGTGGAGTATTCTGGCTGCGAGAGTTTGCCTAAGTAGCTCACTCACCACGAGCTTCAAGTAAACACTGATTTCTCAGCGGGGTGATGTGAACGTAAAATGGTGGAAGAGTGGTTATACACAGTGGGCCTCTGTGGGGATCCCCAAAGTCCGCTGGCACAGGGATAGAGGCAGTGCTGTGTGAATGAGGCCAGGACTTTCCTCTTGTGCCTCTTGTAGCCTGGGGTGGCATAAGCAATGCCCGGCCAGATGCAGCCTTCACTGGAAAACACCAAGCATCCTGGCACTTTGACTCTGAAGCACTCTCTGAGGATGGCGGAGAGAAGACAGGAAATAAAAGCATTTCCCACTAGCGTTATGTCCAACCTATTTGTAGTGTCTATATGAGGGAATTGCTGTAAGAGGGAGAGATGAGGGAGGAGGTTTAGGAGTATTAGAGGGACAAATCTGTTCAAAGTACACTGTACCAAACGCTGGGATCGTCACGCTGGAGGTCCTTGTTCGATTTATCTATAGTAATAAGATTGTAAAAGAAAAATAGTCCATGTTACGAAAAATTTGAGAGACCATTGTTCCTATGATCTCCTTTCTTTCTGTGGATGTTTGCTTTGTTTTTACTCCAGGAAGGATTATGCCTTAGGTCAGTCCCACCACAGCCCAGCGTCGACTTTCACACAAGCCCTTCGCCACTGGCAGCTCTCTTGTAGTAAATAAGCTTAGATTTTTCTCCCCAGTGATGCCCTGATGTTCTGTGCTGTGAAAGCAACTCATTTTCTGTCTCTCTCCAGAACAACTCTTGGGTTTGAGGCTTGGCCGTTGGTTGGTTTTGGGGTGGCATGCTGAGAGCTAAGTTTTGCCTTGGGTCTTTCGTGGTGTGTGCCATTTCCACATCCTGTTGTCCAAAGGAATTCTGGAGAGCAGTGGCCACAGGGCTGTGTAATGAGGTATCCCCTAGAACCTTGGGTGGCCGTGAACCCTGCCCTGAGCTTAGGAGGTCAGTGCCTGGAAAACAGGGCGGGGCCGAATGCAGCACCCTCGGTAAGGGGGAAAGGCTGGTGCTGTCTCTTCACAGGGAGGAGAGAAAAGGCAAGAAAGCTGATGCCAGGTGGATTTTTTAAAGCGCTTATTCAAATAGGTCTCATTTTCACCCACAGGGAGAGGGTGTACTATGCCTGAGAAGCTTTAGACATCAACAAAAGACAATTTCTGCAAGACAACGAGATACTGAGATCTAATTTTCTCAATTCCTGTGACTTCCATTCCTTATCCTGGAATGAAGGATCTATGCAGTTTGGGTGGACACGTCTGTTTCATTCCTGAGAATTTATAAGATCTGTGGGCGATTTGGACTGAACCTTTAGTTTTAAGAAGCCACAATCGGTGACTTTGTTCACTCCGTCCTTGGGATGCAAAGAAGGATTGGGAGGAGAAGGTAGGGGACCAGTGACACTTCTCTTACCTTTGTATCAAATCTCCTCCTGGCCAGCTCAGCACTACTGGGCCCCACCATTCACCTCCCCTGTGGGAGAGCCAGGAACACGCTGTGCTCTGCAGCAGCGGATCTGGCCACAGGCTCCTCTCGCCTCCTCTCGTTCTTCCTGCTGTCAGATGCGTGGTATTTTAATTGTAGCTTTGGCACCAAGATGGCTCTTCTCCACGCAGCATCCTCCCGTGCAGGCATGTCCTCCCTGACTGTCAGGAGAGGAGAGGGCTGCAGCCCCAACCTTGGATTCAGCCAAGCCTGCCTGTCCCACATGGGACTGGGGTGAGGGGAGGAAGGCAGGACCCAGCTTCCATCTCTCACCTCCCCTTGCCATGGGTGGTGGCAGAGTCCAGCCAGGGAAGCTAGCATGCGTGTGGCTGATGGTGTTAGGGTCCTAGATTGGGATGTGGCAGCAAACTCGGTCCTGATGCTAGAGAACACGGCATACCAGATTCAGTTTGCCTGGACAAATATTGCCAAAAGGAGTTTCAAAGCATTACAATGGAGCTTGGTGACTGCTGTAACAGAATCACACAAACATCAGGGTCAAGAGAAAGATTGTCGTGTGATGCGGTTCATTTTCATGAACGTGTTTCCGAGTTCATGGGTGCTAAAGATCACGACTACAATATGTGGCTCGGTAGTATGGTCTCCTCTCAGCTAGAGTGGTGCCATACTTCTGCAGTCCTAGGCAAGATTTATCAATTAAAGCAGAAGCTCCACAGTCTGTCCTTTGGCATTTTGTATGCCTTGCAATAATTAGTGTCAAAAGCGTCATGAGACACCATGGGGGCCTTTAAGAACTCAAGTGATAAAAGTAGTTTTGTCACTATTCATTTCTCCAGAGGTCATGGAGGCTCCTGTGTTTGTTATTACTGCCTGTTCCTTATTGGAATCCTATGAACTCTTTTGAACTATTGTTACATCACTAATACATGGCAAATGATCATTATAGTACCTATTATTTTCCAAGTTTTATTTCCATGCCATCGGTTTGGGACATGGGAAGCTATCTAGGCCAGGCATGGTGGCTCATAATCCCAGGCAATCTGAGGAGAGATCAAGAGAATCAAGAGAACTGTAGTGAAGTACAGACATGCTCCACAGAACTAAGCTGAATGCAGTGGGCCATTCACGTAATCCCCGCCTTTCAGGAGGGATGGGTCAGAAGATCTTTGCATGAGGTCAGCCATTGCACAACATAGGACCCAATCTACCAGAATAAATCCAACAAAACATACGACGCCCCTCGGGCGAGGCATTTAACAGCCTTCATCTTTGTTTCTGAAGATACCGAAGCTGATAGTTCTCTATCTGAAGGGAGAAAGCTAGATCTCTTCTAGGCTCATGGGCGCCAAAGTTCCAAATTTTCTGTTTTGTCCTGTCTTCTTTTTGACTCCACCTATTGTGATATTGCTAAAGAAAAGACACTATGAATATTTAAAGTTTCAGCCTATTTTTTTCTTATTCCATGGCTCCTCTAAGGCTCTTCTAGCATATACAAAAATAGAAAGAAGTAAAGGTATGTAAATTTCAAACTCTATCTCTAAATTCATAAGGGTACAAGGAATAAAAAGTCTTCCTTAATCAAAAAATGAGAATTTAACTTATTTCCATACCCAGCGAATGTCTATAAATGAGAAAGCTTTAGCTTTTCCAGCAGGGACAGATTTGAGGACAAAGAAGTGAAGCACATCCACTTCCTTTTAACAAAGTGAAGAGAGAAAACCGGCGTTAGTGGCCACTTCCACTTCCGAGTGAGGCCGCTCTGGTCCTGGGGCAGAGCCATGGCTGCAGAGGGAAAGCACAGGCCTGGTTCTGTTCTGTGCCTGCTCTCCACTGGCATCTGCCTCCTGAGGCCTGTCACAAATCATACCCTCGGCCCACGCCAGCTTGACTCCTCCAATACTGTGTTCCATAGCAATTTCTTTTTTTTTTATTGTAATTAGTAAAAGGGTTACATGATATTTGCCAGATAGAAGGTGCATTAATTCACATACATTGATACCCTTTCACATGTCTTGGTATCCGTTTCCCTCCCCTCCCACACCCCCCACCCGTCTTGGTTTTCCCCCCTTCCCTATCAAATTTCAAATATCCAAATACAAATAAATTCAATATATCAGATAACAAAGTGAGGTACTATACCAATATGAGATAACCAAGGGACAGCAAAGGAGATGACAGACAACATAGTACATTGAGGACAACAATCATTCATTATATGGCTTTTGTTTCAGTATCCTGGAGGTCCTTTCAATTAGCTTCACATTATATGGCCTTATGTATCAAGATTTTGCTCTATTGCAAATCTCTGCTAGTAGAGCCCAAGGTTTCTACTGATTATGACGAATGAGGGAAACCATTGAGCCTAAGTTCCTTTGAGTCTGGCTTACTTCACTTAATATGATTTTTTCTAAGTCTTTCCATTTCCTAACAAATGGGGCGATGTCATTCTTTCTGAGAGCAGCATAGAATTCCATTGTGTACAAATACCACAACTTGTTGATCCACTCATCAACTGAGGGACATCTAGGTTGGTTCCATATCTTTGCTTCCATAGCAATTTCATATCCATAATATCATGATCTTTTGGACCCCAACACCATGTTGATAAAGCTCGATTAATTGGCGGTTACCTCGTTGGTAGTCACAATTACTAGCTGCTCTGTGCATTTTGATGACGTCTGTGTCCTTGGCTCCGAATCTCCCGTCTGTCCCTGGGAGCTGACAGCATCGGCTCTGGACAGCTACCGATGGGTGGAATCCAGGCCCCATCCATCTGTGCATTTCTGAGGCATTATCAGTCATTTCCAGCCCTGGGTTCCGAGGGTCAAGATGGAATGATACCAGTATTTAAGTCAAGAGGCTATTTTCCGGATGGAGGGAGCACGTGGCATTTGGAAGCCAGAACAGTGATCGCAGTCTGTAAATTATGCTTAGGATTAGCTGACAGTCTGTGTGCCTGTGGCCATGCGTCTTACCCAGCTCCAGGCCTGGAAAAATCAATGCAATGTGAAAATGAGCTTGACCTCCTGTAGGCCTCGGTTCATAGTCGGAGAAGTTAGTTCTGCGTGCTGTCCTGTAAATGAGTGAGTTGACCTGCCTCTTCATTGGGCTCTTCCCTGAGAAGTAGCTCAAGGAGGAAAGGGCTAAGTCCCAGGGTTCATACTCTTCCGACAGGCCACTGGATAAAAATCATGTATTTAAGGGTTTCCCCAAGTTTCTGCGAAGAATAAGCAAGACATGCAATCTGTATAAGTTTCAGGAAACTTGCAAACCATAAATAACCAATGAACAACATTTCTGGATTCTAGACAGGACCCTGTCTATTATGTGAAGCTGTTCAAATATGTTTTTTTTACCAGTTTTCTAAGAACATATTTATAATATAAAGAAGTATCTGAATATGGAATGCCCATGTGACCTCAACAAATATAGTATTGTTTTTAAAAATATGGGCCGGGAGTTTGGCATAGTGGTAGACTGCTTGCCTCGCATGCACGAAGACCCGGGTTCGATTCCTTGGTACCACATACATAGAAAAAAGCTGGAAGTAGTGCTGAGGCTCAAGTGGTAGAGCTCTAGCCTTGAGAAAGTCCAAGGAGAGTGCTCAGACCCTGAGTTCAAGCCCAGGACTGGGAAAAAAAAAAGAAGTTGGATATTGTTGAGACAGGCTGTTTGCATCTATGAAACTGAAACAAGGAAACCTCCTGGGTATGCTAGTTTTTAGGGAGAGAAAGGCAAGAGTGTGAAGAGGGAGTGAAATTGATTGGACTACAGTATAAACAAGTGTGGAAATGTAGCAATGAGCTCCACTCCCCCAAGTATAACTAATATAAGCTAATAAAAAACATCTGGGCTGGGAATGTGGCCTAGTGGTAGAGTGCCTGCCCAGCATGCATGAAGCCCTGGGTTCGATTCCTCGGTACCACATACATAGAAAAAGCTGGAAGTGGTGCTGAGGCTCAAGTGGTGGAGCTCTAGCCTTGAGAAAGTCCAAGGACAGTGCTCAGGCCCTGAGCTCAAGCTCAGGACTGGCAAAAAAAAATTACCCTTTCCCCAAACCCATATTTGAATATAATATTCACATGATTATAAAAATGATTAATCCCAACAAGAATCTATCATATCCCAGTTTCCCAGTACCTTCTCTAACATAGGCATTTAGTTCCGGCATTGGCAATGTATGCCAGATTTGGTTTCAAAATCCATGGGATGGGATGTATTGGTTGATGGCAGGAGCTGAACTTGGCTGCTCGGTGTTCCACCTTTTCTTCTGCCTCCTTTAGCCTCTGTTTCAGACCCACAGAATCCCCTCCAGAGTAATAAAAGAAGGGTCATTAATGCTCCTGATATGGGGTGGCCTGAGGCGGGGCGGCCACGCTGGAGGAAGACAGCAGAGGAACCACACTCATGTGTGTCCTCTCTGCTCTGTTGTTCACATTCTGAGGGATTTCCCCTCTTTTACACTTTGGTATCGGCCTCTGCCTCTCTGCTGCTGCCGCTCTGCCTCTGCCTGTCTCTGTCTACCTGTCTTTGTCTCTCTGTTTCTGTCTCTGTCTCTCTCTCTCTTTCTCTCTCTGTAAATATGCATGCATTGGACTCTCTCCTACCTATTGGAGTGTGCTTTCAATTTAGTTCATTGAAATCCACAAGTAAGAAGGAAATTTCGATTTAAAAATGTACAGTGAAACAAGTGCGTGCCCTGTTTCACCTCTTTGAGCCATGTTGCTGTTTCTGTAATGTGATGCAGGCCAGTCAAGGAGCTAGACTGGAACCAGTGTGAGTGGGTAACTGCCCAGTGGGAAACCCAGTAGGACCTTTGCTCGTCCTTGGGAGTGCAGGGTGCTGGATGTGCATCAGATTCACGGTCTCTCAGAAGAGGAGACGCAGGAGGCGCCCTCTGAGTTCTAAAGCAGCACCGGGCTTATCTAAAATCGGCATGCAGGAGAGAGGCGCATCCTGGAGGAAACACACTGAAAGGAGATCGTAACATGCAAGTCTGACCATGGGCTCCGCGTCACAACGCTAGCTTGTGTGTGCTCACGGCAGAGGCATTGCTGCAGGGGACCATGCCTGGCCCAGGAGTGGAGAGCTGAAGTGCCGGGGGCCTTGGAGTGCAGAGATGCTGTGACGGGTTTAATGTCGTTTATAAATGGGGCTGTTCTATGGACATAATAAAGCCACTTAAACAGGATGTTATTTCATGCTTCGGGGCAAAATCTGTTGAGATGTTTTCTCCCCAAAGTGTGTTACAGACACCGTAATTGCAAAATAACTTTCCCAAAATAGCTTGGCACATGGAGAGGAAGGATCCATCGAATTTCATTCCTGGCTTATTTGTGTGGCTCGTAATTCGGGGAAGATTTCTCCCCACCCCACCGTGCTATTGAGCAGAGCCTGCATGGCTCAGGAGGAAATGAGTGTGTGGTCCCTACATCTGGGGAGAGGATGGGGCGCTGGTGGGCGGATGCAGGTTGGAGAGTCTGGGAAGGTTTGGGGGATCGCACCATCCCAGGAAAAGAAAATTACATCTGAGTGGAATGGTTTCCTTATATTAATTAGAATAACCCCCAATCTAAAAGGAAAACTTCTCCCAGCCAGCAGAGCCCTGTGAGGGAGGCGGCTGGACCTCCGGGGAGCCTGGGTCTGGGGAGGCCTCCTCCATCCCTGCGCCCGGGTCCCTCTGCCTGGCGGCCACCCGTTGGTTAGCCCAGTGCCCTTGTCCTGACGCTGGGAGTCCAGGGCACCTTGAATGCACAGCAGTGGATCTCTAAAGCCTCCGGAGCCACTTCCATAGGCTGGAATTCACATTAATTCTTAGCCTTGTACAACATCTACAGATGTACACATAAGCTCTTGATAAAATACAACCACACACACACTTTTTGGGACAAGGCATTCGTTAGACTATATCTTCCTTGGAGCTACATCACAAGGATGCTCATATTGGCATATGGCATACGATGAGTTGTTATCAAATATTGAGTATTAATGTCAGCTTGACAGCATTTGGCTCACTGAGATTTTCTTTAAAGCAATTACAGTCTCTGGAAAAAATGACTTAACTTACTGATATTTCCTAATTTACTTAAAATACGCACTTGACATTTTAACTAAAGTGTAGTTTTAAATACATTTGACATTTTCAAATCACAAACACTGATTATGCAATGTACACAACTTGTAGGCCTGCACCTCTGTGTCGTGGAGTTTCAGTTCCCTCGTTCATTTATATGAAGTAAAGGAAAACCCTCTGGTCTTCTTGTCCATAAGGCACCCACTGAATTTGCTCTTTGTTCTCTACTATTATGACATTGAACACGATTCTGTCTTAAATACCTCAAATGATAGTACAAGGCAAAATAGTTTGGATCTATTTCTAGAAGACACCCATCCAGGTAAATTGTTGAGAATAGAAAAGAGAATGAACTTGTTCACTTCTGAAATCTGTGCTTCCGCGGAGCAGAAATATGCCTGGTCTACAGCAGCATGGCCAATGATCAGCCTCTCTTTCTCAGACAATCACTCACCACTCGCGTGACAGGCGGCTTCGCCATTTACCCAGACGGCTGAGTGCGAGGGAGGAATGCGTTTCTCTCAGATGAAAATGTACTGAATGAGATGCCACAGGAAAATGGGGATGTAACTCAAAGAGAATGAAAGACAGAGGCACTTCTCCACTGACACCAAAGACACTATGTTTTAGGAAGAATTAGATTGATTTTTAAATCAGTGTCCTTATACTGAATTCCTTTTCCAAACGTCTTGCTCCTGAGAAGGCCTTGGATCAAAGCCTCACGCTTCCCCTCAGCGCATGGGTCGGTGTTTTGCAGTGACTTGCTGGCACAGCAGCAGTGCCCGCTCACAGCTCTGCCAGCAACTCCAGACTGTGGTTGAGTTGGCTAGACCAGGTAATCTTAATCCCTGGACCGGCTCAGCTACAAGATGGAGGTAAAAACCATGGGAAAGAGACGTACAAACTCCCTGGACTTACATTCTCACTATCTTCAGAAGGCTTCACATTGGGTTGCGTTCCTTCTCTGAACTTCTGTGGTTCTGAGTCTCAGCACATGTTGTAGGTGGTACAAGGCTTGAGACAGGAAATGAAGAGGGAAACCAGTCATGATCCTATTTGTGTCACTTTCGCTTCCAATGGCACTGTTTTACTTAGTAAGTACTTCTTATCATTAAAATGAGAAATAGGCACGTTTACTGATATGGTACAATACATGAAAGGGAGAAAAGTAGAAATGAAACTAATGGGATTTTGGATAAAAAAAGAACTTTAAAAATTTAAAATAGGGGCTAGGAGTTTGTCCTAGTGGTAGAGTGCTTGGCTCGCAAGCACAAAGACCTGGGTTCGATTCCTCGGTACCACATACATAGAAAAAAGCTAGAAGTGGTGCTGAGGCTCAAGTGGTAGAGCTCTAGCCTTGAGAAAGTCCAAGGACAGTGCTCAGGCCCTGAGCTCAAGCCCAGGACTGGCAAAAAAAAATTCAAAATAAAACCCTCTGGAAACATGGCTGTGCATTATCTGTCAACACAGAGACAGACACTTGATCAGGCTGGGGTTTCGCGGAGGGATGCTCAAATGAATCTAGCTGCTCAGACGAAGCAGGTGTTCCTTAATGGAAGTGAAGCCTTTAGACAAACGTACGATGTTTACAAGGGGTCTAATTGTTACGACACTTGAGGCGGTGCTCAGATGTGTCCTCCATAGCAAATTTGCAGAGGCAACGTTCTTACACAAGATCTCCTGTCCATTGGGTGGAAGGGAGGGCAGCAAAGGTTCCCTGGGCCTGGCGGGGTGGGGCTCATCTCTGTCCGTCCTCCTCCACCACCACGTCTCCACTCCTTCCCACTCAGCCATGAATGAAATCACTCCATTCTAACTTAAGGACAGAGCACACTGAACAATTCTGTGTGTCCACGCTCATGCAAAAATCCTCAAATCTCCAGTAGGGCATGCTATATATTTGAGCTAAAATACTTGGACAATGTCTTCTGCAAAATCACCAGACTCCAGTTAAATAAAGAGGACACGAAGTGGCGTTTATTTCAAAGTGCTAGCCCATTACCTCATATCTAACTCACATCAGTAGGTATTTTCAATTTCAACATGGCCAATGACTAAATAATATTATCTTCAATGTACCTGGTCAACTCATTTGTGAAAACACAGCAGAATTTTTGTTATCAAATGCTACTTTGGCCTTTCTATCACCCTGATAACTTTAACATTCATATTTTCTTGAGCCTCTGCCTGCCTCAGCCTTTCCAATGTATTTCCTAAACTGTTTAGTTTGATAAAAATCATTGTTGTGTATTTTATGGCGACTCTGTAGGCCCTTTCATGTCCCTAGTAGTGACATATTACAAACTACAGTGCAGTGAAATCCCCAAGGCTTTGAGCTGGGGCAGGGAAAACACAAAACATATTTTCCCCATGGGAGGAATTTCTGTGGTCAATGCCAAGGAAATCAGTCATTGAGCTGAATATAGTTGCATGTTAATTTTTTGAGTACATGAAGACTACTTTGGCTTCCATTTTACATTGTGACTAGATGTATGTGAGTACCGATTCCTAAGAAATATCAGCTAGAGACAATAACCAAAACCAGTGCTGTCATGAGGGTACATACATGAAATAAAAACAAAGTAAGAGCTTCAAATAATTGGCACAAAAACTTAACACTGTGCTGCAAAATAAAATAACAGGTCATAGATGTGAGCGGTGTTCGTAGCGCTCATCTCCTTAAACAGCATCTTGGGGAGTTCTCTCAACTTCATTCACCTGTTACTGTTTTGCATTTGTGCATGCTGCGTCAGATCGGTAAACTCGGAGCGCTGACGCTGCACTGGGGCAGCTGATGCAGAACCACCGCAGAGCCAGGCTTTCTCCTGGAGGGAGCAATTTTTTTTTTTTTTGGCATGGCTTTGCGTTGGAGCAACAGGAGAGCACAGATCTGTAGATGAACCTACATCTAGGAAACATGGGGTAAAATATAACCTGATGAAGTAGGTCTGTTAGCTTTTGAGTTACTGTGTACATTATTATAGCAGCTCGTTCACCCAGAAGATTCTGACTTCATCATCATTAACAATGTTAGATCCATGTCCAAACAATGACTCGTGAAAAGTATTTCTCAGGATCTCAAGCATTGTCACATCCAAGTAACTGATTTTTTTTCCATGTCATACCTTTTCTTCTCAAAAGAAATGGCGATCTATTTAGAGGAGACGTAAGAATAAATGGATGACAATAGATATGGCCGCGCTAGCTGATATTGCCAGAGAAAACGAACCTGTTGTTAAGCTCAGGCTGCAGCTCGCCGCCTCACCCACCAAGCACAAGACTCCACGCTGCGGTGCTCTGCTTCTGACTGCTCTGTCTCTTCCTCTTCCTCTCATCCAGGCTGTCGGGGTTCCATCTGCCCTCCTCCATCGTCAGCTCGGGCTCCATTCTGACGCTGTGGTTCACGACAGACTTTGCTGTCAGCGCCCAGGGCTTCAAGGCCCTGTATGAAGGTAAGAGACCACGGCTCTGTCCCGGCTTCGCGGTGCTGGAGCTGGGCGCCCAGCCTGGGGGTGAAGCCCAGCGCCCTTGTGTGGCTTTTCCATGACTTGTAACGCCCCCCTGGCAGCTGGTCCCCTCGCCCCCTCGTGCAAATGTCTCACTTCCAGCAGTGTCAATAGGAAACGTTTGAAAACATCTCATGTAAGTTAGTGATGAACACTGCTCAGAGATGGAGCCCTTCTCGAGGCAGAAGATTTGTCTTAAACATCCTGCTGGACACTCGTGTTGCTCATCGGGGCTTAGGGAATGTGCATTTCATGAAATCAGTTCTGTGGTCAAAGTTGAAAACTTGTGTCGGGAAAATTAATTTGCTTCCGTGTTGTTGGATCCTTGCAAAAGGAGGGATCTTTGTGGTTTGGTTTTGGGGCTTCACAGGTTGTGTTTGGATGTCATTTGGATCTTGGGATTATTTTTTAAGCTGTTTGAATGGAAATTTTAAAGGCAGATTGAATTTTGAGATGAAAGAATCGTTTTAAAAACTGGACTGGTAATATTTTTAAGTATAAAGATGTGTATACTTTATTCTTGTTTGGCATGGATGTTTTAAATATTCCACCATGTATACTATTAAAAATCGTCATTTCCACATAACCTTTGGAGCTTAGAATCCATGTATGCATGCACATACATTGGCACCTGCATGTATAGATAGATAAGATGATAGGTAAGTGTATAGATATTTAGATAAATAGATACTTATTTATATAGATTTGGATGTCGATCTAGGCTAAACCCCAAACATTTTTATATTACTCAATTATTATTTATAATATTCATTGCCCTGCAAGAAAATGTTCTTTGTGGAGAGTTAAAATCCATGTGTGGCTTATGTAACTGAACTTAGAAGCAGTACAATTATTAGAAAATGCAGGGGTAAAGCGTGCTTGTTCTATGATACAGCAGGTGAGTATGTTCTTGTAATAAAGCAGACTGCTGTCTTTGAGAACATTTTTTATGAACTACAATTAGTGGCTTTGAAACATTAATCACATTCAAGTAAATTACTCTCAAGGCATACTTGATTCTTTGGAAAGTAACATGGTAATTTAAGTTCAGTGGGTATTATGAGCTTTCGAGTTGGTTACTACTTCCCAGAAACCTTAAAATCAGTTTTGTGGGCTTCACACTGCAGAAGTTTCTGCAAAGCCATCAAGGCTAGCCACCTGTGAATCAGTCTTTGTCCAATGTGCAAATCTGATATTTGTTTAGAAGACGGTGAGATTTCTACAATCTAGGAGCCCTGGCAATTATACTCTCCTTTTCGACAAGGTTGGTACTTGAATGCCTTGGTTTTCTGGATTCCCGACAGTTAATGCAGAAATGATTGCAAAGTGAATAATTCCAGCAAGCAGTTTTTGTATTCGTTGCCATGACACTGTATTTTAAAGCAATTGGTGAGATTGTCTCTGTTGGAAAAATACTTAAGTATTATTCCAAAAGGCTGGATACATGACCAGAAAAGTGAATAGGACTTTAAGTTTATTATTTTAATCAAAACATTATATGAGCCAGGTTGGGTGTCACTCACCACTAATTCTAGTAATCAGAAGGATAAAGCAGGAAGATCAAGTGTTTGAGGCAGACTTAAGCTGTAGAGTAACATTCTGTCTCCACACATGAACAGACTGTGTACCTTATATATTAAATACACACACATATATACAATAAAGACTATATCATATAATTCATAGTACTTCTTTTGGTGATACTACTTCTTCTGGGGTTCAAGTTTAGAGTCTTGCTCTTGACAAGCGAGTACACTAGTTGAACCGAGATTCCAATAATACACACTTTAATATGTAATTCATACTCTAAATAGTAAGATGATGGTATATCTAGCCTCGTATTATCTAGTACTAGTTGGTACTTCGAAAAGAAAAGGTACCAGTGAAACTGCCAAGATGTATTGTCAGCAAAACCAAACTTCTATTCATTATTAATATCTACAATTTAAAAATATTTCTCAGTAGGCTTCAAAGTCTTCTGGGAAAATGAAAGTGTGCTGGCTTGAAAATATAATGGTTTGGAGAATATTCCAGAGCAGAGGATGTGCCTGCAGGAGAGCGAAGCCTACACTAGTATCAATAGTATTTCACCAGAATCCACAGCTCCTCCTGGAAATGGGGCTCAGCCTCTCCCCGAAGACCACTGTGCAAGGGGAGATGGTTAACCACTCACCATGTTCCGGGGCTATGCACAATTATTGCCATTTATTATTGACACCACACTTTTGAGGATGTAGGGTTCTTCCCATCCCAGTCTCTTATTTTAAAGACACAGTCCATTTAGTATGTTCTAGGACACAAGTGATTTGAAGCGTTCATGTCATCTGTGATCTCCAATGGAAATTGAATTTAGATATATAAAGTACTAAATCATCGATTAAGATACATTTCTGCATGCATTAATGCAGTACTGGTCTATTCAAATTAAAATTAGGACTTATTTAGTATTACTAAATTGCTGTTTAAATATTCATTTAGCTTTATTGGCTTGAATTTGGAAAATCTTCCGCCTTCTAAGATCTATCCAAACATGATGATATTGGCAAAGAACATAATATAGGGCACTGGACTTAACTTGATCTTGCAAGACTTTGGAATAAATATTAGCATAAATTTTATTCATAGTAGTATGGAGTGACATAATGAGCAAGAAAACAATAAATGAAAATATTCCAACTAGTGTCTCAGCCATTGAATTTAATTCTGCAAATCAAGTGGAAACATTTATAAATTTCCTACTGACACTACCCAGAGGTTTTCCATGTGTGGGTTGTTTAGGGGTCTTAGCCTGTAAGTTTAGAGATGGCTATTGAAATCAACACACTTAACTGACAAATACAGAATAAAATTAAAGTTCCCAAACTTAAACTTTTTTTTTTGTTTTGGGTGGGTCATGGGGCTTGAAATTGACCTGGGGGCCCTCCCTGAGCTCTTCAGCTCAAGGCTACCACCCTACCCTGGAGCCAAGCCCCACTTCCTGTTTTCTAGAGGTTAATTGGAGATAAGAGTCTCAGGTCCTTTTGTGCCTGGGCTGGCTTTGAACCTTGAGCTTCAGACCTCAGCCTTCTGAGTAGCTAGGGTTACAGGTGTGAGCCATGGCACCTGGCTTGAACTTAACCTTTTTAAATACTTTATTGCTAGTTCCATCTCTAATCTAAGGAAAATGAATAATTCTCCTTGATAAACCTTAAAACAAAGTATCAGTGTATTAAGTTTCTGTATACAATGAGACAGACTTCTGTAGAGATACTAAACTATGCCTAAAAGTACTATTTCCGCATGTAGCTTTAATTCCTGTATCTCTAATTCTTCAGGATCTCAATTATTTTAAAATATGCATATTTTTGCCATCAGGCTTATCTGTATCTTGAAAAATGCATGGGTGGGGAGACCAGGCCAATAATGAGATGCAAAGACAGGTAATATTCAACTCCAGGAGTTTGGAGTTAGATTCCAGCAAAGCCTTGAGTTTCCCTCTTTATCTCTCTCCTCTCTCTCTGCTCATTTCTATATATTTACATTTTGATGCATACTAGGATTAGAACTCAGGAACTTGTGCTTGCTTACTGAAGGTTTAAACCGTAATAATGTGTTTTCTAAAGACTTTATGAGTAATAAAGTAGCCTAAACATTAGAAGCACTGGTGCATACTTACTGAAAACTCATAGACTCAATGTTTTAGTTACTTTGATCCTGAAGTATGGAGTCTTAATATCTAATTTTTAATGAAATTTATGTTGTCACTCTGTCATTACTTTGGTAAACAATTTCAAACATTTCATAAGCTACTAAACACATCTGTGCATATATACAGATAATATACATATAGAAACTTATATATGTATCTATGTTGTGAGATATATTAAAAAGATACTGTAAGAATCTGAGGCTGTCAAATTTTTCTAGGAAATAGCTATGGCAAGGAGAGACTGAACACATAAAATAAGAATATGCTTATGGTAGGAAATTATTTTTCATAAAGTGAAAATCAGTTACATAGTTTAGACATTAGCTGATAAATGTTGTCTGAGGCGCTTCGTTGTGACCTAAGGAATTCCTTTGCATTTATTTGTGCTGTAAAATCATTCATTCTATCCCTTATTATGCTTTGTTCTACTAACCAAAGCCTAATCCTCTGTGAGAATGGACTTATGCAGTTAGTATCATGCAGTGCCTATCTAAATGTTATCTTATGAATGACCTCAAAAACCCTGTACTGAAATAAACATTTCTCGTAAGTGATATAGATATAGCTGGAGAGGCCATGATTTAGAAGTAGAGTTCCGTTGTCTTATAGGTGCTCGGTCCTTACAGCAAAGGGTATGCATGTCGTCTCTGTGCCGAGGAATCCCCACTCGCCAGCTATTCTTCCAGGCATCTGAGCTGCCTGTGGATACCTAAATAGACGTGGGCATGAGACTGTCTCTGCTTCCCAGTCTTCATGTGCACACGGTGCTCAGACATGGCACGCAGGAGGGGAGAGAGCGGCTGTGCACCCATCCTTTTGCATCTAAGCATCCACTGGACACACACCGAGGAGTTGTGCCGTAAGTGCTTAAGTGCCCAGGAGCAGACGAGTGCAGAGAAGAAAGGGCAGAGTCGCTAGGACAGAGTGTTCGCGGGTCACTGCATGGTGCTGACTGGCACAAGGGGCACAAGGGGCGCCCGAAGGAGAGCTAGTCCTTCTCGGCCCAGGCGGAACTATGCATCTCGGGCAGGCTCACAGGCGGAGGCTCCTGTGCAGAAGCTCAGGTGCAGCGTGCGTTTTAACCAGGCCCTGCCCACGAGTTCTTAGGGCATAAGAGACAAGGGGGGCATCGGTATGAATCATGAGAAAGCAAAGGACCCTCAGGAGGGCTGTGTGTGAGCTGACCAGCCATGCGGAGGCTGGGGCGGGAGCAGACGAGTTTGGTGAGTCCGTAGAGTGCTGTCCCAGCCCTCCTGGAGCCTGTCCTGGACCCATCCTGAGTTCAAGATCCATGGTGTACGTGGCCAAAAGAAGAATCTAACCCCGTCCCTTGCATTATCGAAAAATGACTAAATAAAGGAAGTATGGAAGTCCTCATTAGCATCTACTTCCATTGTGTAGCTCTGCCAATTTTCTTTCAAATAAGTTTTAATTTTGTTAGTACATGCAGAGCCAAGGGAGTAATGAATGCTGAATTTCGATGGTGGTTTGAAAACTTGCATGCGGCTATTAGGCTGGGCTAGTGACCACTTTCTCTGCACACTTGAGAGTGATGATTGGGTGGGAAGCTTTGAGGTGTGTCCCGGAGTATTTGTTATAAAAATGAGGAAAGATTATTCCACGTGGATACGAATTTCGGGTGGCAGCAGTAAGTTGCAGAGTACAGTGGCTCTGCAGGACGACTGGTTCCTGCCATGTAGGGGTATTTCAAAATGGCTGGACAGAGGGGCTTCGCAGGTATGATCCACAAGGAAACGATAAGTACATTTGGACGTAAGTCTGGTCACTAGCCCTTGACTCAGTCCACTATTTCAGTGTGTATACTATTGAAGCAACGCTCAGCCCCGTGCATATACACAAGTCATACATATAAGTGTCCATTAAAACCAAACTGTGAACCAGGTTACCAATCCTCACAGAAGCGGGATAAGTAGTCGACTTTCCGTTTCTTTCGAAGAAATAAAGGAACCTCTAGTCATGGTTACAATTGAGGACCTGAGTTTAATTTCTCTCTGGTGAAGGTCTTCTCTCACCAAAAATTTCTACAAAAGACGCTGAAGCGTCCGAGAAACAAAGAAATGCTTGACTCCACTTGATAGCCTGGCGCTTCTCTCTAAAAATTAATTGGCTTAAACAAGTCACTAAATTACATGTTTCGGCACTGGACCTGTGCTGTGTGCTCTTAGCCATTTATCGTGCATTATTTAGTGTCGAGAGCAAGCTGGCGTCCGCTGCCTGCCCTCCCCGCCCTCGCTGGGGCAGTGAGGGGGGCAGGCGGGCCTTGGTGTTGCTTACTTCTTGCTGAATTCATTTGGCATTTCCTCTGACACATCCCTCAAGCAGAGTTTCCTTTCCTTCAGCGTTCATGGTCTGGATTCAGAAAGAGCAGCTAGATTATCACCCGTCAAGCGCCCAGCTTTATTTAGACTGTCAGCTCTGATTTATTTCTCCCTTGAAGTGATTCCCAGCTCCGCACGCGGAGGCGCACCTGGAGGACGAGGACCCCCGGGGCTGGGGACAGCCGTGGCCGGCCTGCGTCCCCTGCCCCGGGGTGCTGGGCCGCCCTGGCCGGGCGGGCCTCCGCTCATCGGGGCCTCTGGTCCGCCTTCCTGGGGCAGCGGAGGCCCCAGCCCAGAGGACCTGGGCACGGACGCCCTTCCCCGGTTTGGAAGGTGTTGTCGTGGTGGCCCTCGCGCCTCTGGCGGCCTCTCCTCTCCTTCTTCACCTGCTCTCGCCCTGTCTCCTCGATGGTTCTTTGGTCAGCTGGGTCAGGTGCAGGAGAGGCCCCCTTCCCCGAGGGCAGGCCATGGAAGAGGGGGCGCTGTCCCGGGCGCCCGACAGGGCTCCTGCGCCCACCCTGGCCAGCCGCCAGCCTGGCGCACCAGGCAGCCCGAGGCCCTGGCACTCCTCTGGCCCTGGGGAGTTTCCAGGCTGCGTGTCCCGGCTGGAAGCTGGCAAGACAAGAGTGGAGACCTGGGTGCTTCCCCTAGCCGGGGCGCCCGGCCGCTGGCCTCCCCTCGCCATCCGTGGGAGAGGTCAGAGGAACTCAGGCCCCGAGGGCAGAGGCGCCGATCGATGGCCAGGGCTGGTCTCAACGATTATTTTTGCTGTTCCCGTTTCCTGTTCAAGCAAGCAACCGTGTGGCTGCAGTTTAGCCTCACACATGTATAGACAGAATGAAAAAATAAGATCGTGATACTCCCGTATGGTAAGTAGGCTAGTTCCCGTGTACTGTCATTCATTAATCTGGCATTTTGAGTTTCCATATTGGAACTGCGAACCTAATTAATGGACATTTACCTTTGAGACATGGATTTGCTATAAGCTTACAAATCTAATTTCCGCTTCAATATCTAAAGACCACCATAAATTCCTAAAGAGAAATACAATCTGTGAGGTCAATTTGAGTACTAGCCTGGCAAAATTCACACATCCTCACACACCAAAACCTGGCCTTGTGTATTATCGTGTCCTACCTTTTTCCAGGAAGTATAATAAGAAAATAGTACTTTTTCAGTTTTAAGATTAAGTAGAATTGGTTTTATTTCTTTTTCTATTGACCTGAAGTGGTGATTTGGCTGTGTGCCATGTACAAAAGCAAGGAGAGAGGAGCACGGTCTCACTTTGGTTCAATGTAACAATCAAGAGGTATTGTACTCACAACCCAATTTATGGAATTGTAAACTCTTTGTAAAATATATTAATAATACATTTTATAAAGCAAGCGTTATATTTAGCAACTATGTTTTTTAATGTTAACTCCTTTGTGAAACTTAAAATAATAAAAATGTACATTCATAAACATACCAACACTCACGTGCTTGCTCTCATGTCCGTGTGAATCCAAATACACAGCCAACACACACGTGAGCTCAAACTGGTGTACAGAAAAGTGAGCCACAGACTTGTCTTGTGAAGGGAATTACTTTGGTGGAAGAGTTACAGACTGCTAGATTTTTATTAAGCTCATTGCTACAAGCACTGAAAAAGTTAGATAATGACTATACAAAGTAAAAAATTTCTGAAGATGATGTGTAAATTAATATTGCTAAGTGGATTTCTGGCATTTAATTGGAAATTGAATGAAAAGTAGAAGTAGATAATTAAGAATCCTTTGATATATTTTTTCAAATGGTTCACTAATGAGTTCTAAGACCAATACCGAAAGCTGAATTCTTTCTCCTTTTTTTTAAACTTAAGAGAAAACAAGTACTCACTAATAATCTATCCTCAGAGCAAACAGTAGCCTATCTAACCACACACACACACACACACACACACACACACACACACACACACACACACACACACACACAGAGTAAGGTAATTCCATAGAAAGGACATCTTCAAAATTAATGCTCATCAACAATACAAATATTGCTTTATATTTGCATGTAGAAGACATTTCCACACCATCAAAACAGCATTTTATTTCAGAATATGTTCCATCTCTCATACAATTTAAATAATATCTTTATAATTATTCATCTCCTAGAAGTTTGTCTTCCAATTTCATTGCTTTTTACCTTCGCAGTTTTGGGGTTACTGACAAATTGGTTTAAGTTCATTGGCCTAGCCATAAATGTTTGACAATATATGATCTCTGGTTTGCTCGCTCCCTCCCCACCTCTATCTCTCTCCCCCCTCCCCCCTCTCTCTAACACACACACACACACACACACACACACACACACACACACACACACACACACACACGCGCACACACACACACCCCTCTTTCCTTAATGAATGGACTCAATGGAATTCAGGTGGTATTTGTCGATTTCAACATCAGCAAACACTGGCTATTTTGACACCAGGAGTGATAGGGTACATTAATTACTTAGATGCTTATCAGGGAATGAAGGAATATATTTTCAGGCCTGGGTTTAACCTCATTTCATAATCCCTGGGGGAGGGGACCCTAGCCAAGTGTCTTTCTGTGTAAGGTAAAACACAGTAGGCACAGTCTCAAGTTCAGTCTTCAGTGCCTACGACCTTTAGTTTCTTCCGGTGTCCCCTGGGGACAGGAAGTGTTCTTGCCTCTTGTAGAATGCGAATTTAATACTAATCTAATGAAAGGTGCCTCTCTCATTCTGTGCTAATGTTTCTTTGGGGAATGTTTCCTTTGACACTTGGGTATCCTTCACCCCTGTCTCTGCTTTGCCTCTTCTTGGTTTATACACTGCAGAAGTTGGCAAAGTTCTCTCAGTGAGTGCAGAGAATGCCACCTGTCCTGCTGAAGTGCTCAAGGGAGCCTGCCTGTAACTCTTCCTCTTTTGGTGTTGTTTTCAAATCTCATCTCATGTTGACAGGTTGTACGGCTGTTCTTTCCTTGTTTTTATTCATTTATTTATTCCTCAAATAAAAATATAGGTAGAGCTGGGAGTGGTGGCTCACACCTTGAATCCTAGCTACTCAGGAGGCTGAGATCTGAGAATGGCGGCTCAAAGCCAGCCTGGCACTGAAATCCGTGAGACTCTTATCTAGTTGCACAGACCCTCCCCCCTCCCCCCCACACACACAGTTAGGTGAACTTGGAGGTGTTCCAGCGAAGCCTTATTCACAAAGGACAGCGATGGTGGCCTACTGGGGATTCTGAGTCCCACGCCCCAGTGTCCCCAGCTGTGTGGGGCTTGGCCGGGCAAGCCACCCACTGCCTGTTAGGAAGAGAGCTGTCTTGCAAGACCAGTTTGTTCTCCTGTCATCCACAAAGTCACCTTTGTCAGCCAGCAGATGATTCAGAAGTCTTAGCAGATTAAATCACTTGTCTTCTCGGAGGGCCTCCATAAATCCCCGGGTTTCCCACTCAGAATCTTACATCAGGTGTGTCGGACCCCACCAGCTCCTCTCCTCCCTCAGCCCCCACTGCACTCTTCTGCTTGCTGTTCTTATTCACTTAGGAGCTCTGTGTATTCCTATTTGTGTAATTAAAATATGGAGTGTGCCTAAACAGGACTAGCCTAAAATCGCATTGATTGGAGAGTGTTCCATGAAACCAACTGTTTTCTGCTTTTTACTTTTGTGGAACTGTACAAAGTGAGTTCATTCATCAGGTCAGCGTGTGTGAACACTGCCTTTTAATGAGTGTCACCCCTTCATCCTTCCCTCCCTCATCTCTCCAGTCCTCCACACACTCATTTACCTGCTTCCATGGTCACTTCGGTGCACTGGACGGGGTGCCTGTGCTGCCCACCCTGGCTCTCTCCAGGCCCCAGCCTTGTCTAGCCTTGTGTGTCTGCCTCAGACACTCCCCTCCTTCCGTGGGCATTTCCTCAGCGCCCCCCGTCTGCACTGTGCTGTGACGTGAGCCGCACACCGTCCTCTCCTCGGATACTCCACGTCTGAGGCTTGTCCCCATTCGGTCTACAAATCCAGAGGGGACGATAAGTGCCATAGTTCATCTAATGACCCATTCACAGGCCCCTAACTCGTGCTGTTTTGAGTCTGGTGAAGTGCTAGTGGAAGCGTACCTGCGTGGTAGGAATTGCGGTGTGGAGTCCGTGGTGCCATCTGGAGGAATGCGGGGGGCGGGGCGGGCGACTCTGCAGTGTCAAATGGTGCCTGCGGAAAGCACCTAGTCAGCATAACTGGATGTAGTATGTGCACAATTATGCTCACGGCCATCTGACAGCTGTTTGCTTCCTCTCTGAAATGAATTAGCACTGTCATTTCCCTAATAGGCCCAAAATAAAGTTGCTGGCATTGTTTCCAGCCGCCAGTGGTAACAGAAGCCTGTCTACACCATTTGCCCGTGCCTTGCTCTCAGCCCTGGTGATGGCAACACCAGGCATTCCTCAGCACTCTAACAGGACACGCCAGGGGCGGGTCCAGCCCTGCTCCTTCGGGAGGGCGGACACTCTCCACCCGTGCTCACCGTGGAGCAGCAGGCCTTCTCCTCCCTGGGTCTGCAGCAGGTGTGGCGGAGGCGGCTCAGGGCTGTCTGGGAAAGCCCAGCATACAATTCCCAGGATGGTTTCTAGGAAGCCAGCAGGCCCAGCCCACCTCCCTAAGGACAGGGAAGCAAAAGGGATGGGGCCTTGGACAAGGCAGTGAAGCCCCAGGCAGCGTGTGGTTCTCCTCTCCTTTTCTTCATCCACAGAGCATGGCTGTGTCGTGCAGAGCAGCACACGACCCCACGTTACAGTTGCAAGGCGTTTAGTCTGTGCTTTCCTTTAAACGGATGTCCTAGGCATTTTAATTATTTCACTGTTTAAACATAGCTGGGTATTAAAATAATCCCTTTATAATGGAAACTGAGTGAGGTTAGACAACGTTGTTTTTGCACTCTACCACCTGAGCCACAGCACCACTGCTGGTTTGGGGATTTAAAGCCACCCTAACTCTCCTAATTCTGAGAAGCTAAAAATACTGAGATTAAAACGAAGTGGCAACTCCTTTGCTATATTAAGGTAACTCAATGTTTCTTAAGAAAAAGGTGCCCACTTCATGGAAACCATTCAGCAGCCTCCTCTGGGTAAAGCCCGAGGCCGCCGAGTTCCTGACGGGAGTGGTTCCCGACCGGAGGCCCGGCCATTGTGTTCTGATGGAAGTGGCTTAGCAGAGGCCTACGTCTTCTCCACTGGAAATACACCCAGGGGTTTCCATGACAGACAATGCCACCCCCCCCCAGGCTTCTCTTGGCACTCCCTCCTCCTCTCACAAGGTCCCTCAAGAGAGCAGCGTGGGCAGTTGTGATGGCCGGATTGCTGAGACCAGGAGAGGAGTGCAGTTCTGCCGAGCCAGTGGGAGAGGAGACCGCGAGCTTCACTGCAGAGCTAGTTCCTAGGGAAGGCTCAGCAGGAGGCGAGAGGATGGTGGCTCTGCCATAGCATGTTACGGTCATCTTCTCAGGAAAGATACCAGGTACACACAGACATGATAGGAACGGCAGTAAAAGGATAGTAATAACGGGAAAGTGATTATAATTGATAAGGCAGTGCTGAGCAAAGTATGAAAGTGCTCGTTTGCATTTATTAAGTGATAGAGGTTAATGAGTTAAAATGTACGAGTAAGTGCATTAAATTATGATCAACAATCATTCTAGATTGTCTTCTCATTTGCTAATAATATCCAAATCGTGCTGGCTTTCATATAAACAACTATGTTTATTAATTCATTTCTGAAAAAAAGTATGAACTATACGATCTGGATGGGTTTACCACATAGAGTGCAGTAAATAGGAGTGCGCGCTTTGATTAGCTGAAGTTTTGGAATATGAAGTTGCTTACAGAGTGTTTATAGCCTTCTATACCAAAAATGCCATTCCATTGTAATTAGCAGTAGAAGAGGAGGGTGGCCTCACCACGCCTTGGGACAGATGGAGCTCTGTGGAGGGGAGGTAACCAACGGATTTCCAGAACCCCAGAGCCGGCCAGGAGGCGGGGGGGGGGGGGCGGGGGGGGATGTGTAGTACTGGGAAGCCAGCACTCAAAGCTTGGAGTTTTAGTGTGGGGATGAAACTGAACCACACCGAAGATGCAGAAGTGTCCCTGAGATGTGAGGAGCCACACAAGCCCGCCCCCGAGAAGCAGGCTTTGAGGAAGGAGCATGCAGTCTCCATGAGGTGACAGTGGAAACTCCCAAGAGGCAGGCTGAATGAATGACAATAAAATAGGATAGAAGGAGAGCCATGGGGAGACCTGGGTCTGGTGGTGCTGTGGGTGACAGACACATGCAATTCCTGCTGGTGAGTTCAAGGCTAAGATGAGGAAGGATCCCATTCCCGAATCCTGGAATCCTCTCTTTAGATGTCTGATGGATCCTGCTAAGGCACTTTGAGCTTGAAAAAATTTATGTATAACTATATTTGTGTGTGTGTGATCAAAACAGTACCCAAATGGAAGCTTTGACTGAGACACATTTATTTACTTCTTCATAAAGATTACTTAAATATTTTTTGGATTATGTTTTAAGAAATATACTGTGTGCAATATTTTCATTAAACATGAAATGCTTAGATTTATAGTTTTCCCCCTAGAACTATTTGAACATTTTCTCATAATTAATAAGATGGGTCCATTTTTGGGCAAGCTCCTAACTTTCCAGCTTCAAGCCAAAGCTGTGATAAAGAATGGTTATTTCTTTCACATGAAGACAGTCAATGTCCAGTCCAATGCTATAGTAACTTTCAGATTGAATGCAATCAGTACGTATTAGGATTTATCTCTTGTTACAATGTTTTGAGCAACCACATCTTAAAATGTAGCTGTTAGGTTGGACTTTTGCACCCAGCACTACACTGCATAAAAGCTGCACACATAGTAAATCATGATGAGTTCAAGTCTCCTGCTATGTAATAAAAAATGTACCTCAAATGATAGAATAATTTTTAAAAGCATTGACTCATCGGGCTTTATTTGAAAAGTGCACACATATCTATGCATACTCTCAGAGACGCACTCAGAGCCATTTAAAAAATCTGAACTAAAAAAAAAGCAGCGTAGCCAGAATCAGTCTAAAATATGAGTTGCATTAAATTTAAAGACTTGAAGACGTCGGGTCAGCCTGGACTCCAGCCAGGGACTCGAGCTCCACCAGCGTAATGAAGGGAATTACTGACACAGCTGGCCCTGTGCCCTGTGGACGGGTGACGGCTTGCCTTCTGCACTTGGCATGCTGCTGCAAGCCAGGACTTTCCTAGAGGAAATGCACACAGGGATGTGCACGTGCACATGCAGGCACAAACAACACACATGTGAACACACACAAGTTGGTGTTCTTAGAACTGCAAACAGGAAAAGGTTTCAAGTGCAAATCTTACCTAAAGCTTGGCAAATTTATTGCAGGTAGGAATCAGTTACCAAAGGGGCCAGGAGCTGAGAGAGCCAATTTGTTTGTACCTCGCTTACTTTAATTCATTCAACATGAAAGGTGTAACTTCTTCCTGGTCTGTGTTTCCAAGTTCTGTCTTTCCAAGCAGCTTCTCTCACATGGATTATATTAATTATTTCCTTGACAGCATCTATATGTTCCCAGTTATAAATTACTACAGGGTAGGCAGTACGCACTACTGTAATTCCTTTCTATTTAAATCTTTACTCTAGCCTACGGCTATTTCAACAGCCCGTGAAATAAAACCCATGCCACATTACCAGCCAAGTCCCATGCTCTCCTCTTGTTAACCTGCATAATAAACTCATGGTGTGTTGGCAATATTCCCTTTTAAACACAAGTCTCCTGACATTTTAAGCATTACTGGCACAGCCAGTGAGACAAGGGATACTTTTCTGCCAAGCAGCTCTTTGGTGGTCACCGGTAGTGCGTTTACCAGGTGCACAGTAAATAATTCTGAAGGATCCCTGGAAGAACGCGTGCTCAGAAATGCTCCAGACTACACGCTCCCCTGAGGCTTTCCACTGGATTTGGGAATGAGAGACTTCTTCTTAACAAGAATGTCAGCGCGACTCTTTGAAATTCCCAACTTTTACCTACACCGCTTTCAGAAAAAAAGAGAAAACACTCCTAAGGCAGATTTATTGGTGAAAGAACGGTGTACTTGGCCAATGAGTAACTGAAGAGGGACTTGTTTAGGGCTTGTTTTCAAGAGTAAGTAGCTAAGTGTTGGAGCAAAGAAATAACAAAAGAGAACAAATGCTGTTTTCATAGCTTCCCCTCCACCCCTGCACCCACAATAGGCAATGGAGATGTCACTGGAGCAGGAGCAAGTGACACGGGCATCCCTGTGGTGACCCCGCATCCGAGCATGCTGGGAGCACCAGAGAGCTGGGCTTGTTGCAGCACCACCCACTATTAGCCTGGGATGCATGGACCATTGCATGCACACTTCAGACTTTCAAGTGATCCTACAACTATTCTGGTTTGCTGTTCTAAGATTTTTAAAGAACAAGCTTTAAATTAAGATAATAAGAAGCTTGTGATTCCATAAAGTTAGCACAAATTTAAGGGTAATATGTATATGTATATATTATGATAAAGGGATTTCCAGGTACAGTAACTTGGCCCAGACTCTTCCAGAATGTCAGTGAATTCCTGTAGCAGAGTTTTTATGCCCTAATTTCTAAGTGAGCTCGACTTTATACATAGCAGCATTCCCAGTATTTTCGTCCCCATGGTGATATGAGTTTTGTTTTCTCAGTCACGTTGATACATACATGTGTAGATTTTATGGACAGATGATTAACAGGGAATATGCTGATTCCTCGTGATTTAGAAAATATAATTCATGTTTTAGTCATTCATAATCTGTTTTTGCAACAATTTAAATTCTCATATTGGCATGCATGTTATTCTAACTCAGCTGTGTCACTTTTAAGTTCAGTATATTTTGTCCTCAAAGAAGCAGTACTTGGAACTCTTTAACATAAATAGAAATGATTTCAAACAGAAACCAATGGTAGATGACAGCATAATAGCTAGCTACCAGCTCTGTACAATTAGTAAAATGGTGACTAGATATTACCTACTTTATGTGCTCGGGAGTAATAGAAAACATTTATCTACAAGGTGATAGCCTACATGTGAACAGTTTAAACTATTAGAAAAAATCACAGTCTTCCCTTCACTTCTATTTATTTTTTAATCAACACTATTTAACCAGCAGCCTCTAAACCCTAAGCCCCAAGTGCCACTAGGGAAGAGGAGAGGTTTGTCTGCACTGCAGCAGGGCTGCCAGCAGGGCTGGCACCCTCTGATCTTGATCAGATTATGATTTTTCTTTGGTTTGTGTGATCATCTCTTTAGTGCTTCCTTTCTTTAGCTTGGAAATACCTTCCTCTGGCCTTCTGCTCCACTTCTAGATAGTATGGTGCCAGCAGTGGTGCCAGGGGCTCCCTGCAGTGTGACAGCCACACCTCACCACCAGGTGGCTTCTAGGAAGACATGGCACAATGGCCATAGCCCCCAGGGCCTGTGGTTGGTTATTCTTCTTTATGCTCCACACATGAAGCAAATGAGAGGAGAGGAAGAGCACAGAGCAATCGCTATTCTCCATGGAAGAGCTAGGCCACTAGAAGATGTTATGTTGGATTTAAAAAAAAAAAAAAACACCATTTTATAATGAATAAGAGCTTTCTGCTATTTATCACACTGTGCAGAATTCCATTGCAAATGTGCCACTAATGTAAAAGGAAATATGGGAAGCAAATGGAAGATGGTGTTGTGCCAGGAACCTCTGACTCAGTCAGATTTCCCTGCAAAGAACATGCATGTGTGAGGATGGCTGAGATCAGAGACTTTGACATGATAGCCGATTTTAACGACTGGGGGATCAAACTTAGCCGGAGAAGATTCAGTCAGATACTCTACCCCAAGAGCTGAGACCGGCTTACACAGCGTCCAGGAGCTGACAGAATGAGCTGAGCTGAGCATAGACGGTGTGTCTGGGTCTCCACTCATGACTCCGCGGTGGTAGTGCCACCTTCCTGGGGAACAGGAGGCACTCTCAAGTGCCGTGCTGTGATGTCACTTCCCACTGTCCTGAGCTAAAAGTTTATCAGAAACAAGCTCCATGATCGTTTCCCATGGCCGCATTGCATACTCTCTGTCACCTTGGCAGATGCATTTGTAGAAGAAAACTGCCAAGGGTGTTTATTGACTGTCATTCATGGCCATGAAGACCATCCGAGGCTTTCTGAGGAAGGTGGGCGTTAGAACTTGTTTTTGCTAATTCTCAGAAGCTTCAAAGATGGCTTCCAGTGAATTGTATAAATATCTCTATTTTAGCTGAAATAAAATACTGTTGCCTGGAGGCTTCCTCTTAGGGAAATCCTTTAATTGAAGTCTTTTTAATTTTTATAAATAGTATTTAATATCAAATCCTTACAAATGCTACCAATTCTCGTTTTTTTTCACTCAGTTGGATTTATAAGTTTCCTGTGCCTGTTCTGGGAGATAAGCTGACAGAGAAAAGGTCTAAGTGGGCAGTTGCACAAATACCATATTCAAATAAGCTCAGTGGCTGGATTATGTAGCCTAAGCATATCTTAACATTTACCTTTCAGTCATCACTGAAATATTCAAAATCCTTAGGAATGCTTATTTATCACAAACTAGAGAAGAAATTTGCAGTGCTAATTACATTCCAATATTTTTATTCTTCACGTCTTTCTCTGAGGATCAGTAGAAAATGTGGAGTGTCATATTCTTAAAATTGTGCATCCCTATAGTCCAGGAAAATAATAATTATAGTAAGATGACTTAAATGTATTCAGGGAAAGTGAATAATATTGTAATGCCTCCTAGGCTAGATAATATTATGTTAATTCGATTTCCAAGTGACTTTCCTATCAATCTGCATACTGGAAATCCCCAACTTAGCTAGCCCAAGCTTCAGTGTCTGCTAGTATGATTTCTTATCTCTCACGTTTCCTTCATTGCAATAATTCAAAAGATGTTCACGATTCTGCTGCTTGAGGTCTGGCCTCTTGCTTCTGCGTCATTGGCATTGGCCTCCCTGACCTTCTCGCCTGCTCCTAGCCACTCTTCCCCCCCCCCCCCCCACATCTACTCTTGTGTGGTGCTCTCTGGCTGAGGCATCCCGAAGAACCAGGTGTCTTCCAGGGAGCACTGTGCCTGTGATGGAATGTACATGTCCATCCTTTCCCATTAGTTCCTCCACAAGACTTAGTTGGTACTCAGGCTGACCTTCCAAGTCAGCTACCCAGTGAGATAGCCATGGGACTGTGAGTCTGCTTTGAAGGCTGGGAGGAAAGCTGGCTTGGGTATATGAAAACAGTGTCTCATGGTCTGTTATTCCACAGGTGAGCCTCTCAGTTTGTGGGGTTCCTGCCTGTCTTTTCAGTGAACTGCATTTCTGATAGAATCCCTGGATTTATGTGTTTGTTGGTTGGTTTGTTTAGGAAGTATTAGCCTTTAAATTCAGGGCTTTCTGCACACTAGGCAGGTACTCTTCCGTCTGATTCCCATGCTATCCCATTTTTGGGGCTGGTTATTTTTGAGATCAGATCTCTTATCTTGTTGGAGCCAGCCTGAATTGTAGCCTTCTATTTATATTTCCTGAAAAAGCTAGCATGAGGGCCCTGCACCACCACTCGTCTTTTCTTTTTTTTTTGAAGAGCGGCAATTTTGCAAACTCTTCTGAGTAAAATGGCTCATTGTATATTCTCTGGGCAGATTGCATGACTAAATACAGAAGCCACTGACAGGGGTCTTAGTATGAACCCACAGAAGAGGTAGAGTCAGGTCTGCAAGGCACACCTGCACATGCCTGGAGGAAAGGCATGCAGGCCTGTTCTCGCCTGGAGGAAAGGTACTACAGTGGGAACAGTCACAGGGCAACAATGTTCTCATTTAATTCCTTGGTGGAAATGAACACATTTTCTAGGCATCATTGTCTACAGGCCTGATCTGTGCACAGGGCTTTAAAGGCATCATTTAAGTAAATCACTTGCCAGATAATTTGAATAATTTACTCATTATGACATCTACAAACACTAGAGGGAAAAGAAGACACTTTTGAATGTATGTAGAATATTTGAGTGTTTTCTCTTTCTGTCTTTGCCTAAGCTGTTTAATATTGCCTAGTTTTTCAGGGATTGTCTGAGAAATTAGTTGCGTGTTCATGGAATCAGCTGTTAGGTAGATCTCCAGGGTTCCGGGTCAAGATCCTTTCGTGGCTAAGAATCTGCGTGGTCATTCTATCAATGGCAGTATTTTTACAGTCATCATCTGGTTTTCTACTTTGAAGCCATGAGAGCATGAAAATTCCAGTCTTGGGCTCAATATCCTGACTTTTGTGGGTTAGGAGGCTTGGGTGCAGATGACTTAGGGGTGATGGGAAAACAGTCCACCTGATAGGGAGGAAAGAAAATAGCTCTAGCACAACTCACATCCACCCAGGGGCCCTGCAGTCCCTCAGTAAGAGCTAGAACAAGGGTGTGTAACAGAACCATTGCTTCTAGTTCTTCTGTAGTCTTTTTATAAGAATTCAGAGGACTCTCTCTGAAATGATCAAAGAAAGAATTTTTTCCTTTTAAAACTCTATTCATTTCAGTGCTGCATCTTCAAGTTGAACTCTTGCAAATATTGGTATGGTCACATTAGGCACCTAAAAATGTGGTGACAACTTCTTTGAGAGAGAAATCTTTTTTTTAATCTGTAAATGTTCAGTTTCTCATAGGACTTGGTTTTTGCTAAGATAACAGGTGATAACACTTGGTGTTTTCCTTCGGGCCATTTCTCGAAAAGTGCGAATGTGGACAGCTCTGCGCTGACTGAGTCCTGCAGACTTCCTTACACACCCCACGAAGACAGGCTATAAGGCCTAAAGTTTATAAATGCTGCAGACAGGCCCGTTGTCTGCAGGCGGCATAGCTGCCCTGTGCCTTGAAATAAAATTACAGAAGACATAATTCGAGTGGATGGAAATTTTGGAGCTCACATTGAGTTCCTGTCCCTTGCTAGGCTTCAGGAAATGGGGCTGTAGATATGCGAAACAGACCTTGAAAGTGGACGCTCTGCCGGCCCCTTCCTCTTCATTGTAAGAGGAGACGTCTTCTACTCGCAGACCCACTCCTCCCTCCAGGGTCTTCTCTTTCCCTTACACATGGGTGGGTTTTGCCAGACTCTGGGATCGTTGTTAGTCTTCCAGATCAATGCTCACATACACCAAAGGGAAGAAATGAAAATCTTCTCGGGGATAGAAACCAATGATGCGTTCATTGAGCTCCATCATTCTTCTGCTCTCCAGTTTCTGTCCCCTGTGCCAAGATCCCACACTCAGTTGAAGGCAAATATTTCCCAAGTTTCCTTCACGGATGACCGCTCCTGGTTCCCCTTGTTTTTTTTTTTTTTTTTTTTTTTTTTTTTTTTTTTTTTTTTGACCTTAACGGCATTGAACTTTAAGACAAGCATCACCGTAGCCTGATCTTTCTTAGTATTGGGTTGCAGACCTTTGTGTGGAGCAGAACGCCATCGTCCTCACGAGCTCTCACAGGAGGGCATGTCCCGGGAAGGGACAATCCGAGCCTTCACGCCTGGGTGCTCCTGTGATTACCTGGCAAGCGCGGGATGTCATCCCCATGTTTCCCTGGAAAGTGGTCACTTTCTCTTTTTAGTTAAATGGTCCTCTGAAGGGGACACTTTGATGCTATTCGCATGTCCTGTTTATCCTCAAAACGTAAGGTATCCAAATTCGTCCAAAGTTACTTAAAATGTGAAGGCATATGAAAAACCAAACAAAGAGGTTTTGTTAACTCTGTGGCTTGGGATGGGGAAGAGAGATGGAGGGAGGAGAAAGATGGACAGAAAATGCAAGGGGGAAAGAGGAAAGGAGGAAGGGGGAAGGAGAGAGGGAGAGAGAGGGAAGGATTGGGAAGAAGGAATGGAAGAAATAGGGAAAAAGCAAGTAAGGGAAGAAAAGGATAGGAGGAGTATAGGGAGGGAGGAAAGGAGGGAGGAAAGAAGGAAGGAAGGAAAGAAGGACTGATTCTTGGTCCAATAAATTTCAAAAATCAGACCACACTAATGCTTATGTTTTAGATAATTTTCCATGCAAACATGCACCTAATTTGTCATGTGCATATTACTCTAATGTTAATTAAATACCTAATAATTGATTTACTGCTTAATAATGTATAACAGTTTAATGATGATTTTTCTAGTACTTACATAACATAAATGCTTTAGAACTATATATACAAATTTTAATAGGAAAAAAGTCTTAAAATTCACTAATCAATAATAGCTTATCTGTTGGAAGCTAGTTCAAGTCATTAAGTCTAGATTATATGTAGACAGTGAAAATATTTAACATATGTGTTGTATACCATTCATAAAGTCTTTCTTTTATGTCTGTTATATTTTACATCTACTTCAATCACCGTGCTTGAGATCAAATACACACCAGGTATTACATGCATCTATGACTTCAGACAAATGAAACATTTGAATTAGCAATGAGTTTATTTAATTATTGGTGAGAACAATACACCTCTGTTACTTTTTACATAACACTAGAAAGGTCATTTATAAGTGGCCTTCATTACGTAGTAAGTAATACGTGTTGAATATGATACTCCTATTCATGCCACATGTATGAATTCACTTCCTTCATTTAGGCAGCCAATAACTGCGAAAAAATTATCCATACATATAAAAATTCTACATTAAACTTTAAAAATACTGAGCTCTGCTGTATACTTCCCATGGAAGTAGCTGATGGAGAAGGCCTAGAATGAATATAAACACAATTAGACAAGGAACGGAACTTAAGAAAACCCTCACTAGCAACACAGACCGTTGTCCCCGAGTTCAGCGAGCTCCTCGGTGTTCGCAGAGGCCCCTGGCCGTGCCTCTGGTGCCACAGCAGCACAAGTCCCCACTCCGCTGGGGGAACCAGCCGGACCTCCTGGCCCAGGGGCCACTGCAAGGCTGTTCACACACTCGGCGTCCTCGCTACTGCCATAGGGAAACGTGTTTTACCGTCTCCAGGTGGCCAGCTGAAAATCAGTACAGGGAATACCAACATGCAGATGAGAATACAACAAGGAAACAGTTGGGCTCCTCATGGAATGAGCAAAGGCATGAGACTCAGTGCATTAGAGGTTAGCAGTCGGGGTTGGAAAGAGGAGCGAGCAGAGCCACACTGGAAGAGGAGCCTGGCTGGAACGTGAGCTCAGCCTCCCCTCCCTGGCTGTGCCCTGACCTCTCCCTGCCACGCCACCTCCCTCACACCAGACAGGTAAGATGGAGTGTAGTCAAGAAGCCACAGCCAGGAGGCAGGAGGGTGCGTGAGGCAGTGTTCACACACAGTGCTTGGGATTGTCTTTTTCAAGTGACATTTCTAGAGACTTGGCGTGTAATAGTTTAAAACACAAAAATGCATATATGGAAAACCCAGGAGAGGTTTCACACAGATTCTAATAGTAGGTCTTTTTTTATTACAGTGTGAAATTATAGTAATTTTTCTTCTTCAAATTGTCCCGACTTTTTTAACGTTCTGAAATGGCCACAGGTCATTTTTTACTGGCTGGACAAGCATCGTTCATGCCCTCAGCTCTGAACACATGGTGACTAGAAGAAGATAGGTGTCCTTTGGATGTGATGGTTAGGGTGCCTGCGACAGAGGCCTCCTGTTACCGTGTATTCTCTTGGGGAAACTAGAGTGGACAAGAAGGCCATTGCTGTGCCGCCTGCAGACCCATGGCCGGATGGCTCCCATCCCCAATCCCGGGCTGTGAGTGGGGCTGGTTCTGTGGAAAGGCCAAGAGGCCGGGGACAGGGGCCACGTGCGTGGCCAGCAGACCAGAGGGTGGTGCACCCATCCTCCAACCAGAAGGACAGTAGAGGACTCGAGTGCATGGGCCAGGACCCCGCCCTGCCTGCAGCCTGTGTGGACCCGGGAGAGGAAGGGCAGGGCTCGGGCCAACAGCCTGCGGGCGGGTGTGGAAAGCAGTGGGTGTGGAAACTGTGTTTCCACCCTGGTCAGATTCCTCCTGTCCTTTTTCCATTATAGAATGGTATATTGACTTTCGCCTCCGCACTATTTCTTCAATCTGTTTAGAGGCTACACCAAAGCTTTCTGGAAATAAAAAGTGAGATATTTTTATTAATACCTCATTAACACCTTCTTTAAGCCATATATATATGTATATGTATATATATATGAATATATGAATGACATCTGTGTAGAGTTTTGTTTGGCTAAAACCAACTTCCCAAGTTTCTTACCTGTAACAAATTTGTCAGAGAGAAGTGTTGCCCTGGAGAAAACCCACTAATAAGATGACAAGATGTTCCTTCCTCTCAGAGAAAGAAGGCAGGGCGGAAGAGTTCCCTTCTAATTTAATTACAGAGAATCCATTCATTAAACTATCCTAGCTCCCATGATATTTTTAGAAAGGAAATCTTTGATCTACTCATGCATCACTACTGCACATAGCAAAATTAAGTAAGATAAAATGATAATAATTGAGTTCTTAATAGAAGTAATCAGGGTAATGTAGTTTTCAAAGTTTTTTAAAAAAATAAACCTTAGTTTTTAAAGAACAGTTTTAGATAAACTGATAAAATCTCATCAGTACTACAGAGCTGTCTTGGCTCTAGGCAGTCTCCCTATTGTGGGCATTCTGGTTTGTCACAACTGATAGACCAGTACAGGTATGTGAACACAAAGTAGAATCGGACCTCACATGCTCTCCTTACTGTTCGCTGCTCTGAGTTTCTATCTAGAAGCCCACATGACGTCTCGTTGCCATGTCTTCGTAGGCTCCCGTGTGCTCTGACCATTTTGCCAGCATCTCCCATGATTTTCTAATCTTGACAGTTCTGAACAGCACTGGTCAGGTCAAGGGGAGGGGGTTTCCAAGTGGAATTCAACCGTGGTGTTCTTGAGAATAGATGGTGTCCACAGGTCTTGGGGAAGTGAGCCACACACACGCAGTGTGCTCTCTGATCGCAAGCTTTCAAGGTCAGCATGGTGGGCTTGATTCCCATCACCTCACCACCACGCGGGGTGGCTTGTGAGGTTTCCGGCATGAGGTTGTTTCCTCATACCACACTGCTTGTGAGCAAGGCCCAAGCTCTGACCTCCAATGGCCCCTGTCATCGGTTCTGCAGAAGGAGTTTAAGGAAGAAATAGACAGTGGGTCACTGTGCATGTCCTGTTCTACAGATGACGTTGAAGGTTTCCTGCTTCTACAGTGAGAAAGAGAATATATCAAGTTCTAACTCTGTTCTGTGATGGCTACTGAGATATCAAAATGAGTTTCACATGCTTGGGTAAAGTTTTACAAAATAACTGTTCCTAGTAGTAGTGGTTTCAAAATAACGCTTTGTGCCTACTTAGTCACTTAAAGTTAATTTTGGAACTCAGATGGACTATAAATTTAGAGGTCATTTCAGAAATAAAATATTCTTATATTGTAAAATCAAATTACAAAACCATTCCCTGCTCTTTCAACACTTAGTCAAAATCTCCTAAATTACTTGATGGATGAAGCCTGGTTATACAACTATCCAGTGGATTTTCTTTTACTAAACTTCACCCTTTCCTCCATTACTTCTTTCATTTTACTTTGTTGACATTTTTTTTGGTGGGGAAGCAGATAGATGGGAAGGTTAATGGAAAAAAGGAAAGCAATGGATCATTTATTTTCAGCTACAGTGATCCTAGGAACATCATCAACTTTCCCCAGTAAATCCAAGGCTTCTGTTTTACCAAAGCAAAAGAGATAGCATGCCCTGGAGCAGAACCCTTTGTGAACGTGTCCCTGTAGACACATGAGTCATGCCACAAGAGATACAGACAGGTGGAGGTGGGTGAGAAGGGTGGCTTGTGTGCTGAGCAGGGGCATGGATGGTGCAGGGATAACCTTACCCCTCTCCCCGAGGGATGCGCCCTTCCTGGGAACTTGGCTCCTTTCCTCAAGGAAATGATCCAACCACAAGTTCATCCTCTACTTAATTGTTGAATGAAACTCCACCTTCACCTGCCTGCCCTTTGGCACTCTTTATTAAATCCTTTTTAAAAACTGCAGACTTAGTAGACCATTTCCCTCCCCAAACTCATTTAAATTGAATTATCTCCTGTCATAATTCCATTTTCATAGCATACTCTTTGGAATTTTAATTTAGTTCTCATTTTGATATCAACTTCTTTCCCTGAGTTTCATTTTTTTCTTCTTTTTTTTTCTTCTGCTCTCTCAGATTCTACTCTCTTAAGTTTTTCATTACCTGGCATAGTTGTCAAGGAAGGAGCAAACTCATCTAAAAGAAACACTGTCTTGTGTTGGTCAGTGGCATGGATGGACAAGTGGAGATCATGTGTGTGTGTGTGTGTGTGTGTGTGTGTGTGTGTGTGTGTGATGCGATACATATACATATATATGTGTGTGTATGCGTGGGTGATATATGTGTCATATATACATATGTGTGTGTGTGCACGCATACAGCAAGGGTAAGACCGACATGCCCCTTGTATGTCCGTACGACTGATAACCTCGTGCGTGCGTGTGGAGATCTATGGAAGGCTGATCTGACTATGTTCGTGAGTTTGCTTTACATTTTCTCACTTGACTTTTTTGCTTATTTATTGTACTCATTGGTAAAGTTATTTTAAAAAGCCCCTGGAGCACTGAAATGTAGATATTCTTGCTTGATTTACGCATTGTTTACTCTCAACTTGGCTCAAAAAGCTGTGTTGCAACCTAATTGCTTTTTGAAGTCACATATGCAGCCTTTCAGAGATACTTGCAGTGATTACGCTAGAAATATCTGGCTTCCAGATCGGGGAAGAGATTGTGAGGAAAAATAACTCAGCGGCGGCAGCACCTTGTTCAGGTCGCAGAGTGTGCTTACGTCCTATTAGCCTGTTTTTCCCAGTGGAGTTTTTCCTTAAAGGGCCAAACTATCAGAGTTTTGGCAATGCAGTCAGTTCTGTATCTACACAACTAGCAATGCACAAATGAGGCTGGGATCTATTTAAACTCTCTGTTTAGGCACTGGGACGGAATTCCACACTTTCTTCATTTGTTACAAAATTCACCAAGGCTCAGAGTGACATTTATTTGTGATCTAATATTATATTATAATCCCCTAGAGCACTTTGAGCTCTCCAGTCTTCATAGTTTCATATGCATGGAAATTTTGAAAATAAATCATATTTGTTGAAAATATAATATTTATTTATCATATTATATATTAATATGTGAACATCCATCTCTGTGCAACATATATGTGTACACATGGATATATAATGTAAATGTATATGGGATATACATATAAGATATAATGGATACATCTACATACAAACAAGTCTTTATTTCAAGTTAATTCTAGTCTTCTGTACTTTTTTGGTACTTTAGAATAAAGACAACTACAAACATATTTAGTTTTTACATTTCATTGTGATGTATAGAGTGGTTACAGTTACATACGTAAGGTAGTGAATATATTACTTCTCATATTGGAACTAACCTACAAACTTTTAGGAGTGCTGATTCTTCTTAATCTTAGGGGATACATGCTTTCAGCTAGTGGTGGTTACAGCTTAGTTGACCTTCTTGCCCACTTCCAGCTGACTGAGGGGCCTGGGAAGGGAGGGGGGAAGGCATTCTGTGCTAGAAGAAGGGAAGGAGCCCCTCGGGTTTGCCAAAATGTACGTTCTTAGTACTTTTGGTCTTGGAATGTTTTTCCCATTTAAGATTATATATGTATATATATATATATATATATATCTTCTATATATATTATATAAAATGTTTTCCCATTTTATATAATGTAATAATTTCAACATAATGAATACTGAGTTTCGAAGTATTTCGATTACTTTAATTTTACATATAACTTTTAAATGAAAGAGTAATATTATTGTGAAAATTGTAAAGGCAGAACTAATTATGTGATCTGGTTTGGCTCTGGAAGAGCAGAGGCTGCGTAGGCGAGGAACTGGCCGTGGTGCTGAAATGGGGCAGGAGCCGGACACCAGGAACTGGCTCTGGTGCTGAAATGGGTCAGGAGCTGGACACCAGGAAGTGGCTCTGGTGCTGAAATGGGGCAGGCGCTGGACACCAGGAAGTGGCTCTGGTGCTGAAATGGGGCAGGCGCTGGACACCAGGAAGTGGCTCTGGTGCTGAAATGGGGCAGGCGCTGGACACCAGGAAGTGGCTCTGGTGCTGAAATGGGGCAGGAGCCGGACACCAGGAACTGGCCACGGTGCTGAAATGGGTCAGGAGCTGGACACCAGGAAGTGGCTCTGGTGCTGAAATGGGTCAGGAGCTGGACACCAGGAAGTGGCTCTGGTGCTGAAATGGGTCAGGAGCTGGACACCAGGAAGTGGCCACGGTGCTGAAATGGGACAGGAGCCGGACACCAGGAAGTGGCTCTGGTGCTGAAATGGGGCAGGAGCTGGACACCAGGAAGTGGCTCTGGTGCTGAAATGGGGCAGGCGCTGGACACCAGGAAGTGGCTCTGGTGCTACAATGGGTCAGGAGCCGGACACCAGGAAGTGGCCACGGTGCTGAAATGGGACAGGAGCCGGACACCAGGAAGTGGCTCTGGTGCTGAAATGGGTCAGGAGCTGGACACTAGGAAGTGGCTCTGGTGCTGAAATGGGTCAGGAGCCGGACACCAGGAAGTGGCCATGGTGCTGAAATGGGTCAGGAGCTGGACACCAGGAACTGGCTCTGGTGCTGAAATGGGGCAGGCGCTGGACACCAGGAAGTGGCTCTGGTGCTGAAATGGGTCAGGAGCTGGACACCAGGAAGTGGCTCTGGTGCTGAAATGGGGCAGGCGCTGGACACCAGGAAGTGGCTCTGGTGCTGAAATTGTGCAGGAGCCGGACACCAGGAAGCGGCCATGGTGCTGAAATGGGTCAGGCGCTGGACACCAGGAAGTGGCTCTGGTGCTGAAATGGGTCAGGAGCTGGACACCAGGAAGTGGCTCCGGTGCTGAAATAGGTCAGGAGCTGGACACCAGGAAGTGGCTCTGGTGCTGAAATGGGGCAGGAGCTGGACACCAGGAAGTGGCTCTGGTGCTGAAATGGGTCAGGAGCTGGACACTAGGAAGTGGCTCTGGTGCTGAAATGGGTCAGGAGCCGGACACCAGGAAGTGGCCATGGTGCTGAAATGGGTCAGGAGCTGGACACCAGGAACTGGCTCTGGTGCTGAAATGGGGCAGGCGCTGGACACCAGGAAGTGGCTCTGGTGCTGACATGGGTCAGGCGCTGGACACCAGGAACTGGCCACGGTGCTGAAATGGGTCAGGAGCTGGACACCAGGAAGTGGCTCTGGTGCTGAAATGGGTCAGGAGCTGGACACCAGGAAGTGGCTCTGGTGCTGAAATGGGTCAGGAGCCGGACACCAGGAACTGGCCACGGTGCTGAAATGGGTCAGGAGCTGGACACCAGGAACTGGCTCTGGTGCTGAAATGGGGCAGGAGCTGGACACCAGGAAGTGGCTCTGGTGCTGAAATGGGGCAGGCGCTGGACACCAGGAAGTGGCTCTGGTGCTGAAATGGGGCAGGCGCTGGACACCAGGAAGTGGCTCTGGTGCTGAAATGGGTCAGGAGCCGGACACCAGGAAGTGGCTCTGGTGCTGAAATGGGTCAGGAGCCGGACACCAGGAAGTGGCTCTGGTGCTGAAATGGGTCAGGAGCTGGACACTAGGAAGTGGCTCTGGTGCTGAAATGGGTCAGGAGGTGGACACCAGGAAGTGGCTCTGGTGCTGAAATGGGTCAGGAGCTGGACACCAGGAAGTGGCTCTGGTGCTGAAATGGGTCAGGAGCCGGACACCAGGAAGTGGCTCTGGTGCTGAAATGGGTCAGGAGCTGGACACCAGGAAGTGGCTACGGTGCTGAAATGGGTCAGGAGCCGGACACCAGGAACTGGCTCTGGTGCTGAAATGGGGCAGGAGCTGGACACCAGGAAGTGGCTCTGGTGCTGAAATGGGTCAGGAGCTGGACACTAGGAAGTGGCTCTGGTGCTGAAATGGGGCAGGAGCCGGACACCAGGAAGTGGCCATGGTGCTGAAATGGGTCAGGCGCTGGACACCAGGAAGTGGGTCTGGTGCTGAAATGGGTCAGGCGCTGGACACCAGGACGTGGCTCTGGTGCTGAAATGGGTCAGGAGCTGGACACCAGGAAGCGGCCATGGTGCTGAAATGGGTCAGGCGCTGGACACCAGGAAGTGGCTCTGGTGCTGAAATGGGTCAGGAGCTGGACACCAGGAACTGGCTCTGGTGCTGAAATGGGGCAGGCGCTGGACACCAGGAAGTGGCTCTGGTGCTGAAATGGGGCAGGCGCTGGACACCAGGAAGTGGCTCTGGTGCTGAAATGGGTCAGGAGCTGGACACCAGGAAGTGGCTCTGGTGCTGAAATGGGTCAGGAGCCGGACACCAGGAAGTGGCCATGGTGCTGAAATGGGGCAGGAGCCGGACACCAGGAAGTGGCTCTGGTGCTGAAATGGGGCAGGCGCTGGACACCAGGAAGTGGCTCTGGTGCTGAAATGGGGCAGGCGCTGGACACCAGGAAGTGGCTCTGGTGCTGAAATGGGTCAGGCGCTGGACCTCTCAAGCTCCTTTCTGAAAAAAGACTTGAGCATCAAGGAAGAAAGGCCGGCCAGGTCCTTACCTCCAAAGCACAATCAGGGCACTGGGTGGAGAAGAGGAATAATACAGACTAGGAACTTTCACGATGTATTAGCTTGAAGAACACTATCTTCCTTCAATGTAGAACAAAATGCTGTGAAAGCATCCAAGACAACTGTAAATAAACAAACTAGAACAACTTAAAGCAGAGACATACTTCAGATGCCCCATGAAGAGCTAGTACCACAGAAAGGAAGTGTGGCGGCGTCCTGAGACTCAGCAGGACTGCCTCCCACCTCTCTGACCCTCTCGCAGTGCACTCTGATCTTCTCTTTGGGGCTGGTCCTGGGTTAGGAACTCTGGTGCTGACCACTCTCCCTGACCTTTTGTCCCCATGGCTGTCCCTCTACCACCTGACAGCTCAGTTCCCACCTTTTTGTGGTTAGTTGAAGATAAGAGTCTCAGAGATTTTCCTTCCCAGGCTTCAAACTATGATCCTCAGATCTGCACCCCCTGAGTGCTAGGACGACAGGCATGAGCCACTGCTGCCCATCTACTGTGATCCCTTTTGTCCTCTTGGCTTTGACAACCACAGGGGCCCCCTGAGGGCCCGGTGCTCTTCATGAATGGGGTCGTGGCCTGGAGGCTTCCACTACACAGAGGCACACTTTGACGGGGCCCCTAAGCTATAGCAGAGTCACGCCGTGAGAGCAGGAGAGGGCTCATGTGGGAGGACGTGCACACTGATGTGGGGGCCATCACGCTCCAGTCCGAGTAGCTGCTCTGAATCCTGGTGAAGCTTTCTGATTTTATGTGATATAAATGAAAAGCCAGCTTCTGCGTGAAGGGGGGAAATTCCAGTGCAGGCTCAAAAGGGTTACTTTGGATCCCTTAAGTCTAGAGCACACATTTGTTTTGTTAAAGTTTGGCATTAGAAAGGTCACGGCTCAACCTTTTCTCTAATGTGAACAGCTTGGTTCCCTGCCTTCCCTTAAAGGTAACATCACAAGGCTAAAAAGGAGCCTGAAGATGAAAGGAAAACGTGGAGTCATGCAATACTCTAATTTTATAATATCTGTAGGAATTTGTACCTTTGCCGGAAAGATTATTTGGATACCTGATAAATGGAAATAAGAATTAATTTGCAAGTATTTATTTAGAGGTATTTTAGAATTTGGCCACCTTCCAAAGTCCATCATGCTTCTAAATATGATGAGGCACTGACATGATGAGATTTCAGGAAGAGAAATGACTTGGGGAGGCCTGTGTGCTTGCTTCGGGCAGAAGATTTCATGTCGTTTGTTAGAAACAAGCCTGGTGCAGAGAGGGAATGTGATGAGCAAGGAAAGCATGGAGGGGTGGATAGGGCCAGCGTCTCTGTTTCTCACTGCAGGCAGAGACGCGCCTGTTTCTTGGCCTGGCTTTCCATTAGAGGAGCAGTGGCGGTGGCTCCTTGGCTCCCTGGACAGGAGGCCCCAAGGGCAGGGGCTGGCCAGCTGCCTCTACAGAGCGGGTCCCCTCTCACTGCTGTCCAAGCCGCAGGGACACAGTGCCAGGGCAGACGCTGCTTCTGGAAACCCAAACACCATGGAGCGGCCAGGCAACAGAGGCCCTGGTGGTTGTGTTCTACCCCGAGTCTCCAGTGAGGCGCCCGGGGGACTCAGGGCACCCTAGCCAGCTCCCCACTTGGGGAGCACGGCCACCCTCAGGTCTTCACACTCAGGGCTCCCAGGTGAAGGGAGCACAAGCCTTTCGTAAGCCGCGTGAGTGAGTTTTGCGTGGACACGTGATCCCTTGGCTCTTTCTTTCCACAGGGAAAGCAGCAAGGAGACTGAACACACCGTGTAATTAATATCACTCGTGTTCTTTTTGTTTCCCTGTAGTGGGAAAGCCAGGGACCCTCTCCAGCATCTTGTGAGCTTCCTTCTTCCGCAGTCACTGACAAGCTTGAACATGTCCACACACTGCTGTGGTCTCTTGACCTCTGCAGAAACCACAGATGCATTTCTGGGCACATCTGACAAGTGTTTTAGGTGTAACAAACATGGAAGCAGTGTTTATTTATCATTATCTCATAAAGAATAGACCATACAAGGAAGCACTCATTGGTGCAGAGCCGTGGTTTGATTGTATTGTATACCAAAAACATCTTAGTTTGGGCCTATGTTTGCTAGTTTAGACCTGTGCCTTTTCTGGCGTGTTTGCTTTCTATCTGTTTATGGTCTGTACTTTGGATAACCCTAGTCGTTTTCAACACTTTACAAAGGATCACGTGCTCCTGTGTGTATTGTATAAGGAATGACAATTGCAGAACACAAACTCACTCTGTGTGGATAGCATGCAGGACACTTACCACAAAGGGAGTGGGATCGCTTCTGAAGCCTGGATGGCCCTTCACTATGTCTCCCTGCGCACGCCGCCATCCAGAGTTCCCATGAGAAGAGTGTGGCTGTAGGCACAGAAGCCAGCTTCAGTTTGGATCCCTGGCCAGGAGTAACTTTTGGGTGTTACCATAGAAACAGAGAGATGGGATTGCGCTACCCAGATGTGCGAGATCTAGAAGATACACGGAACCACTGCACCTGGGGAAGAGCGTGTCACATTGCCTTGTGGAGGAAACAAGGCCAGTTCTGTGTTGGTGATGGGTGCCTGTTCATTCAGTTCGCCTCAATGCTAAACCAGGAAAGCTAACACCAAACAAACAGCCAGGTCCTGAGGACAGGAAAACTGTCAGCTTCATGTCAACCATGGCTGCTCAATAAAGCAACCGGTTGTTTTGTTTTGGGTTTTTTTTTTTCTTGCCATTCCTGGGGTTTGAACTCAAGGCTAGAGCTCTACCAGTTGTGCCATGGCACCATTTCTGGCTTTTGTGAATGTGTGTGGTACTGAGGAATTGAACCCAGGGCTTCCGCATGCTAAGTGAGCACGCTACCACTAGGCCAAACTCCCGACCCTTTCCTCTTGTTTTTACATAACTGTGTCCAGTAGCCAACCAAGCAGATCGGTGGACAAATTCCCCCAAAGCCTCCAGAATATTCTACTCTGTGATTTCTCCACCTGTCCTTCCTGGTTGCAGTTTATTTAGTCACCACCTCACATAATCTGGGTTTGCACCCACCTGAATAATAGTATGTTCCTTTAAGATATGTTTCTTTACCACACAGCACTTTGCCAAGGATTTTTCTCTGTAATCTGAAGTTCTGCAGAACATTGTAATGCCTTCGACAAATCACAAGGAAGAAAGGAGACGACTTGCGTTGCTGTGGGCACCACGTATGCTGCTTTCTGTCCTTGCGCTCATCTTTGTAGTCAGGCATCCCCGCACACCTTAAGTTCAAGGCCTTGTGCACTAAATTATTTCTCACCATAGTGAATATGCCTCTCAGAATTGAACATGGAAAGCTCTCACCTAATGATATGATTGATTGGTTAATATATCTGAGCCTGAAATATGCCCATATGACACACCACTTCCTCCTAAAAAATACTGGAAAACAGTTATGCAATTACCAGCACCATGGAAACTCGACTTCACTGCAGATTTCCTTCCCCAAATATAGATGATCAACGCCTACCAATTCAAGATGCTTAGAGGGGCCCAGTTACCTAGGCAACCATGTATTGGAAATGAGAAGGTGGTGTTCTCTCTCACTCCTTCCCAGATTTCACCTTTTACATTGCCTTAGAGTATGGATTTTAAGCTGAATACATAATTTTCTGAAAAACAGGACGATTATGACAATTTTGAGATCCAGAAGCTTTAAATAAACCCTCAAAGCAAGGACTAGATTGTCCCTGGCCCGGAAATTTCTGGTTCCCTCTGAGTGGTAGATAATGCCTGTTGGTAGCTCTGACTAGAGGGCAATGCCTTGGCTACCCATGCACTAGGGTCCAGAGGTGAGGGAGAGAGTCACGAACTTTATAACTGCAAGCTAGAGTGGCAGACTAGCGACACACCCGAGGTTTCCTGATGGCACCTTGCTAAACCTTCCCTAGTCCATGCTTGCATTCTGGGTGCCCCACTCCCCTCAGCCCTCCTTCTGAGCCCCACATCCAACAAGATGCCTGCCAGAGAGTATGCTCTGCCCATGCCCCATTCCCTCTCGCCCAGGAGTCTGTTTCTGAGGCATCTTCTCCCAATCTCTCCCAGGGATTCGGCTGTCAGACTACAGTGCCCTGTGTGAAAGGGTTTGGGGAAGAAGGCCCTTAGTTTAATCTTCTTATGCCAGTGGGTTAATTTATAAACTCCTTAATCAAGATAGAATTTGCTGCAGAACAAGAATTAGCAGTTTCTCTTGGGATGTAAATGTGGCCTGGTTGAGTGCTACTGTCACCGATTGAAAATGGATTGATGTGTGTTGAATGACTGAGTCGTGGCGTTGTCTGAGTGTGACTCAGTCAGCCGGTAGCCCAGAGCCCTGGCTGACTCTGCTGGCCTGCTGCCCTCTGCTAGTCACCTGGAAGGTCAAGGGTCAAGGCTGGCGCAAATGTAAAGCGTTCGTGCTGCAGCTAAAGGTATCTTTCAGATGAGATATGAATGTGTTGTCAGAAAGTTAGAGTGTATTCCCCACATCCTCCACTTGCAAATAAGCCAGAAAGCTGTTAATAGGACCTTAAAAACATGTTGCTATGGCAACTCCTTAGTGTTTCTCACAAAAAACGCCCCTGACATACTTTTGTCCTTGCCAAGAACTCAAAGTCTTGGGTCTAAGTGTTACATTTTTCTTCTCTGGTTCATATAAATTATAAGTGAGACCAGGGTTCTAATTCCAGATTGTCCAACATGAAGCTGAAACCATATCCTATATTAAGAATCTAAGATGCCTTTATCAGAATGCTTTACTTTCACTTGCATTGGCTGTATGGATGATCTTATGGTTTCTCATTTTTTTTCTGTCTTAAGCCATCCCCTCTCACATTCTCCTCTCTCCCACTCACCTCTGTAGCTTTTGCTACACAAGCATAGCATATTGATGAATCTGATTAGCAACCATTAATGAAGATTTCCACTTGTTCTAGGCACTGGGAAAGAAACACCCTCAGGGGATAGACCTCTAAAATCTTAGGAAGAGTTCTTAAAAGTGATGGCTTACACATTTCAGCTCTGTCAATTGGTTCCAGCTCTGAGCTCCACTGCAGTTCTGTGCAGCTGAGTCAGACACCAGCTCTCATTTCCATGAAAGAGAGCTGGGCTCAGATTAGCACAGGGCATGACAAGATAAAAAATAGATTCATTATTTGACCAGCTGATGAGTCTGCCCGAGTAGCCTGTGAATTTAAATCACAAAATGCCATGAATTGGAAGGGTTTGAAGTAGTTATCAACTCTCTACTTTTGTCTCTAGGCAAGACCATAACTAAATTATTTCCTGTGGATTATTGCCTCTGGTAGCCTTGCATATCCCCCTTGAAGAAGATAAAGTGTGGCTCAGGAATTCATTTCTGTAGCTGATAGCGTGTGGGCTGCCTCAGAGACCAGCTCTGCCTGACACCCTCAGAACCCCACACCACCCGAGGGGCGGGCCTCGCTGATGTGAATTCTGCATTAGTCGAGCCCGCAGCTGAAACCTTTCTCAGCACCCACTGTGTCCCCAGACCTGTGTGCAGACAGGACCTGCTGTCACTGCACATGGCTCCTCAGGCGCCAATTTGAGATTTTCCTCTGGGATCCATTAAACCTTCCTGATTTTCTCCTTTCAGAAAAGAAAAATGAAGAAAACCTAAATCATTAAGTCAACGGCAGAGATATGGGAATACAAAAATAATACAATTTGGGTTTGTGTCAGATGTTTTAATATTTGATTTGGGATTAGGCAAAATGACTGAAAAGAAACTTATCTGCACTGAGGAAGAGGAGACACACTTATGACAGACAATTGGTGGTGCTAATTTAAATTTTATTTGGTTCTTCTTTCAACCACACACATACCAGAGGTCCATCACATTGAGAAAATATGGTGAGGGCAGAGTGAACAAGAAGTAGGAAAATCTCGTTATGTGAAGTGGATCCAGGTGAGCTGAGCTTCTGTGAGCCTCAGAGAGAGAAAGTCAAGGCTCCCCGATGTCCACAGAGCCTGCACTTCCCTACAATTCTTTCCCAGAGGCAGCAATTGTACCAAAGGGGACTTGAATACAGGCAACAAATTTCCACTCTTGCATATACTCACCTGCTAGGCCATGCAAACTTTCCTAGCCAATATTGGATCAGGCAAGAAAATATCCTTATAATCTTTCCCTGCCTACCATGATTTAGATTTTAAAAATCATGAGAACTGTCCAATTTCCTATACTCAGAATTACACATAACAGCAAGTATGTTGATGGAAAGCGTATGATGAGCTTGAGAGGCACCCATCACCCAGCACTTCCCCTTGAACAGGGCTCCGGTTATGGTGTCATGAAGATGAGGAAGCTGAAATTTACGGAGTTACAGAGGCTGAACCACAGCTGTAACTGGAGCAGTGGGGGGGGGGAGAGGGGAACTGTGCTTCTTTGAGGCTGGGGGCTCCATGTTGTTTCTACTTGCACTCACTGAGGAACAAGACGTTTGTAGATCCCTATTCTATTCTTAATTGGAAACGCACTGGACCCTGGTGTGGGGGCTACCAGAGGACAGTGTGGCAGCTGGGCCATCCCTCCCAGGCCAGTCACAGGAGTGGACAGCTTAAAGGAGAAAGGTGGGTGAGGAAATGCACCCCTGTGTGCCCCTGTGAGCTGGAGGGTGGCAGACCTCATATACAGCATTGACTTTGCAGAAGGAGTTTGAATTTGAAAGCATGATATGCCTATGTGTATCTCATAGTTGCTTTTCCTATTCGTAAATGACACTGTGAACTTGCTACTATAATTGTAAGAAAAAAATAAAAAGTACAGATCTGATTACAGGGTCTTCCAGCAGAATAACCTATATTTGTAACAGGAGGCTGAAATCAAAAGCCATTCGGAACGTAAACTGTCTATTGGTCGGTGGCGAGGGAAGAAAATGGATCAGCCAGCAGCGCACAACACGTGTCTGTTGCTGTGGAAACTGGAATTTATTTGCCAGAGAAAAATGGCAAGAGGAAAGTAAGCATTGCTGGCCAGGGTTGTTAGGCTTTCTCAGGCACCACGATCCTCTCCACTGAGAGACGTGTGCTCCAAACAGCTGCGAGCCGAGTTCCGGTGGTGGTGGTCCTCGCAGACTCAGTTGTATGAAACCTCCACCACCAGGGTTCCAGGCAGCCCTCGGGAGCAGCAAGGCAGGTTCGGGGCATGATGTGTGGACAAAGTGCAGCTTAGAATCGCAGATTTTGTAACCAGAGTGTAGAGACAGCCATTCTTGGGAGGGAGAGGCCCAGTTAGGAGCTTTCGTCCAATTTAATCATTCCACCTTAGAACATGTTGTATCACTGTTGCTTGTGATGGAAACAGGGTAACTCGTCTCCGATAGATGCTTTGGATATCAAGTTTATTGTTGGAAATAGGTCGCAGTTTCTTGTTGAGCCCAGGCTCCGCACAACCCCCGGGCAGCCCAGCTCAGGAGCATGGCCGCTGCACTTGGGCCACAGTGGACAGAGGGGGGAAGCGTCCTCACCCCACAGTGGCTCTTGTGACAGGCCCACTGTACACATAAGGCATGGAATGAAATGTACATGGGCATTTATTTTCTTGTGCCGCCCATGGAAGCCATGATTTGTGTTTGTGCATACATTCTCCCACGAAAGGGAGTGCCGTGCAGGCCTGGACCCCAAGTCTGGAACCCTCACAACTCCATGGCTGGCGTGGGGGACTGAGAGCTGTGTGCACCTCCACCATCCCCAGCAACATGAGGAAGCAGAGAATGGACAGCCCAGCCCAGCCCAGCCTGCACAGACCACTCAGCCCTACCTGGAATACGACCAAGGCAAACTCCAGCCACAGAGCCTCTGCCAAGTCCCTGGCCTTGAGTTCAGTCCCAAGAAGTGCCATACCAGGAAAACCCTAAACAATCCTTGTAGACGGCTGTGGAAAGGAAGGTCTGTCAACTTGCCTGTTTACTCTGGAGCAGACAGCGCAAAAATGCATCCATGCTTCTATGACACTGCACGCATTTCCACACACTGGGGAGAGGCAGGCTCAGGTTTGTAGTTAGGCCCCAGCCACTCTGCACATCTCCAGGTGAAGAGGGCAGAAAGTGAGGCTTTTGCACAAAGCACTATCTCTGCTAGGAATTGAGGCCATATTCCAGAAGACCTGCGAAAGCATAGGTCGGCGGTCTGACGGAGTGCAGCAGTCCCAAGGCGAGGCTCTGGGCAGCTCTCTTGTGCTAGGGACACGTGGTGGGCCTGCTGGCACTCTGTCTGCAGGTGTGGCCTCTCGAGATCCCATCTTCGTGTTCTCAGGGCTGCTTCCCTGGGTCTGGTGCAGCTGTGTGCGCCAAACGACTCCTCTCACTGCATTCCTGAGCCAACACGGGAGCCAGGGTGCTACACAGAGGCTCAGCGGCAGCCACCCGACTTGGGGCAGGCGGTGAGGGTTATCTGCACACATGGAGATGCTGCTGCCTTCAGTGGCAGTGAGGTGTGCAGACATCCAGGCATGTGGGTATGACCCACTCCAGATGGCTTCTTTGTCTCACCCCGGGGTAATTCTCTTAAGGAGATTCTCATGGCTTCCAAAGAGGCCGGTGAGGTTTGCAGCTCCAGAATGTGCGCCTTCTCCCTGCTGGGAGCTGAGCGGTGGTTCCCGCTGTCCACACTGAAATCCTCGTGTGGGTATGTGGGTGGACGTCAAGGTGGAGGAGACTCCCGAGTGAGATGGCTGACACCAGAAGAGCCTCCAGAGCTCTCACATCCTCCGCTACAGGAGGTCCCAGGGAGACCCTCGGCGTGCAGCAGAGAGCCGAGACCTGGCTCCGCTTCAGGCTCCCGTACTGCGCTGTGAACCACCAGGCCAGGGCCTTTGGTACGGAAGCCCACCACCAGCTACAGCGCAGCCATCCACCCTGTGAGCTGTCTGCACTTTTCCTCACCGGGTGTGGCAGTTCTGATCTGTGCATCTTCAGGCCTCTTTCCAGGGAGGAGTCTAAACTGACAGAGTTACAGCCGCATCCCCCTCTGTCAGTCTTCTTCCCCACCCCACATCAGGGAGGTGACTCTGGACCAGAAGGTTCTCATCCCCTAGGGGAGGTGAGCAGGCAGAGGCAGAGGCAGAGGCAGGAGGGCAGCAGGGCAGCAGGGCAGCAGGGCAGCAGGGCAGGGCCCTCCCTAGTGGCCTGCTATCTGGGAGGTGGAGATCCATCCGGCCTCCAGAGGATCTCTCTGAGGGGCAGGTGGCAGCCTGGCTCTGCAGCTCATGCCTCCATTCCTTCCTTCCTGTGCGTCCCACGGCATCGCCCCCCTCACCTGTTATTCCACCTCACAGCTGTTTTCACGTCTTCTCAACACAGTCTTAGCCTGAAGAAAGAAGTGGTCATTTTATGAAACACTCTTGACATTGAATATGGCCACCGTATGAGAGATAAGAATTAAAATTCTGGGGGTGTGGGGGGGAGGGAAATGGGTACCAAGACATGTGAAAGGGTATCAATGTATGTGAATTAATGCACCTTCTATCTGGCAAATATCATGTAACCCTTTTACTAATTACAATAAAAAAATTTTAAAAAAAGAATTAAAATTCTACCACGGAGCCTCACTGTCACCTTGAAACCAAAGCCAGGGAGCTTAGTGCCTTATTTTTAAAGTATTCTTAAAGAAAAATGCGATAAAAAGCACTCTTACCAAGTATTTCAGTTGTCTTTTGTCTTTCTCAAACGTATTTTGGGTAGATCAATTAGTATGTAGATGATTTTGAAAAAATGCTTTCTTTCGTGTGTGTGGGGGGGTCATGGTGCATGAACTTAGCCTGAGCTTTGTCCCTGAGCTCTCCAGCTCAAGGTTGCCACCCTACCCCTGGGCCTGGGCTTTGTCCCTGAGCTCTCCAGCTCAAGGTTGCCACCCTACCCTTGAGCCTCAGTGCCATTTACAGTTTTCTAGTGGTTAATTGGAGATAAGAGACTTGAGTGCCTGGGCTGTCTTTGAACCTTGATCCTCAGATCTCAGCCTCCTGAGTAGCTAGTGTTACAGGTGTGAGCCACCACACCCAGCTGAAAAAATACTTTTATACTATAAATAATTTCTGCTGAGATCTGTCCACACCATGCAACGTGTTAAACCTGTCATTTTATCTCTATGATCACACATATGTATCTCTGATATCAGATAGAATCATAGATGTATCTCTGATTCTTATCACATAAGATCATACAGGTGTCTGGTGGATAGCACACATGACCACACATGTATCTGTGACTGATACGATCGTGTGTGTATTGATATCACACGTGGTCATATATGTATGTGTGATTGAGATCATGTCTGGTCATGCATAGGTCTCTGATTGGGTATCACAAACTGTCTCATATGCACTCCGATCCACCTTCTCTCAGGTTGCTAAATAGCGGAACGGGCATTGTAGGATTTTGTGTGTCTGAATATGTGTGCCTGTATGTGTGGGCATGTTTGAGTGTGTGTCTGTGTGTGTCTCATGATGGAGGAGGGATATTTCTGGGGACAGTGAAGCAGAGCACAATAAATGGCATGTCTTTTTCTTGGGCCTCTTGTCAGGGGCTGAGCTCTCTTTTGACCGCTTGGCCCCTACCTGTTTGCCAGCATGTCCAGTGGTACCAGCTGCCACAGCACAGGTCAGAGGTGCCAGCCTGCACTCGGTGTGGCCGCTCTCTTCTCCACGGCCTCACAGGCTCCTGGGAGGTGGCGTGGAGCTCTGGGTAGGGTCCGGTGGCCTTCCGTCCTCTCACGACTGGACACTGTGTCCACAGTGATGTGCCGTGCCTGACGAAGTGAGAGGCACAGACTCATCCATCCTCGAAGGTTTAAGTAAGTCAGTTCTTATTCTATAAAAGTGAAAGGCAATGACTATAGGTGCCTTGTGGAGATTTTCAGGATAATGGCAGTGCGGGCTCAGTTACATGCTCAAGCCTTATGCTATCTGCTTTTTGAAACCAACTCTGTTAGAAAGAGTAAGGACATGTTGAGAATATAATGTCAATGCACTTTTGTGCAGGGCTGGCACTGGTTCATATTTAATGAAACCAACTGAAGCCTTTAGGAGAAAGCAATGCCTCCATGTGGCTTATTCAGGGGTGCTGGGTCACTCCCCCTCTGTCCCCTCATTCATGACCTGGGATGCAAAGGCAAAAGGAAGTCACAGCCTTCACCAAGACTTCTGCCTTGCTGTCTGCTCCCTCGCAGCTGAGGGCTGAGCTTTCATCGCTAGTTCACAGCCCACATGAGACAGAACAACCCGAAACATTTGGAGGTGGGCGGGCGGGGGGAGAGGGCTGGTACAAGGCAGAACCGCTGGAGCCCAGGTAAATTCTCTTTTCTAGGAACTAGGTGGCTTTCCAAGTATCTGGAAAGCAATTATCCCCTGAAACGTTCTAGTTACTCAGTACAAGCCTGGCAGGAGGGCCAGGGAGCGATTTGGAAGGCATGGAGCCACACTGAGTGCACCAAGCCAGGACAGAACAGCACCGGAGCACAGCGTCCCACAAGGAAGTGCAGGAGATTTTTTTTTATTGAGGAATCTCTACCAAAGCTATTTAGCGGCAGTTCAATCATGAGCTGTTTCCGACTGGTTAATTAGGGACTCCCAGCTGAGGATGGAGAGGGCATTGGACTGGGGCTTCAGTGGTCATCCACGACGGCTAGACGTGCTGTGGGTTGACCTTGGCAGGGGGACAGGACGCTGTCTGGCA